>NC_053488.1:47063252-47208375 GCF_015227805.2 Hirundo rustica
CAACAGGAGAAGCCAAGTCTTAAAATTCCAGGATCTGCCTATTTAATTAAAAACACTCCCACAGATATTGTGGAAATAAAAAAAATAATAATAAAAATTTGCAGAAATTATCTACAATGTTTGTTTCCATGTAAATAGAAATTGCAGTTCTGCGTGTGTTTTATCAGATAATATCAAGACAATAAACTTTTCTTAAACACTTTTATTTTTCTCTGTTTGATTTGTTCAGCAAATACCAGAATACTTATGTGCTGGCTTGAAGGAGAAACCAGCAAGAGACTCCAAGTCAGAAGAAAACAATTTAATAGGAGAAAAAAAAAAATAAAATACAACAAATGCAATAGTACAAAAGATCACTGACAGAGTCAGAATACAACTTGACACCGTGGTGGTAGCAGTCCAGATTGAAGTGGTCTTGTTGAAGGAGTGTTCCCACAAAAAGGTCTGGTAGCTCTTGTCCCTTGGGAATCCAGTGGGTAAGGCTGCCTGTGCTGTCCCAAATCCCAGATTATATCCAAGTGGGAAAGCTTGGCTCCTCCCCCTGGGCAGAGCATCTCACAATGGGCTGATATCACTTTATCAGTCTTGCAATGTGTCCTTGACTGCCCATTAAACAGAGATAGCTCCTGGAGGGAGTTACCTATGAGTCATGCAGCAGGGCATTGATGGGCCATTAACAGAAGATAGTCTGGAGGGAGGGGGCAAGGGAAACACTGCCCAACCTAGTTTCAACAGCTCATGTAGATGGTGATAGAATACATACTTTGGGCACATCTTACATTGTAACCTAGGACATCATCCCCCCTTATTCTATGACCATCTACATCATACCTAAATTAATACATCCTTACAGCTAGATAGATAAATATACACATGCTTATACATACACACATACAGAATGAAACCTTACACCGAGTTCTCACTTAAAATTAGGTCTCCCTGAGGTACACATTGGGTTTCCCCATCTTTCTGCAGTACCCACCAAATGGAACCAGGTCCTTGAGCAAAAACGATCCCATGAATGGGTCTGCCTTTGCCTGAGGTGGGATTAATCCAAACAGTCTTTCCTAAAATGCCTTTCATGTGTACCACAGGGACTTTATCTCCATCCACTGTGTGCAAGGGTTCAGATTGCGCAGGACCAGCTCAATTGATTGACCCTCGAGTGTTGACCATCCAGGGTTGCCTTCACTAAGTTCACTTCCCAATTTTTGAAAGTCCCCCCACCAAGCACCTTCAGGGTAGTCTTAAGTAACCCATTGCACCGTTCAACTTTCCCGGCAGCTGGTGCATGATAAGCGATGTGATATATCCATTCAATGCCATATTCTCTAGCCCAGGTGTTTATAAGGCCATTCTTGAAATGGGTCTCATTGTCTGATTCGATTCTCTCAGGGGTGCCATGTCTCCACAGGACCTGCTTTTCAAGGCCTAAGATAGTATTCTGAGCAGTAGCAGAAGGCACAGGGTAGGTCTCCAACCATCCAGTGGTGGCTTCCACCACAGTCAGCACATAACGCTTGCCTTGGCGGATTTGGGGAAGGGTGATGTAGTCAATCTGCCAGGCTTCCCCATACCTGCACTTCAACCATCGTCCACTGTACCACAGAGGCTTTACCTGCTTGGCCTGTTGATTGCAGCGCAGGTCTCACAGTTGTGGATGACCTGTGAGATGTTGTCCATAGTAAGGTCCACCCCTCGGTCACGGACCCATCGGTATGTTGCATCTCTCGCCTGATGACCAGAGGCATCCTGGGCCCAACGGGCTAGGAATACTTCTCCCTTGTGCTGCCAGTCTAGATCCACCTGTGATACTTTCACTGGCAGCTTTGTCCACCTGCTCATTGTTGTGATGTTCTTTATTAGCCCAACTCTTGGATACGTGCACATCCACGTGTCGAACCTTCATGGTCAGCTTCTCTATTCGGGTGGCGATGTCCTGCCAAATCTCAGCAGCCCAGATGGCTTTCCCTCTGTGCTGCCAGTTGACCTTTTTCCAGCGATTCAGCCATCCCCACAGAGCATTAGCTACCATCCACGAGTTGGTGTAGAGATAGAGTCTTGGCCACTTCTCTCGTTCAGCAATATCCAAAGCCAGCTGGATGGCTTTAAGTTCTGCAACCTGACTTGATCCACCTTGTCCCTCTGCAGTTTGTGCAACTCATCGTGTGGGGCTCCATACTGCAGCTTTCCATTTCCAGTTAGTGCCTACAATTCGGCAGGAACCATCAGTGAAGAGGGCATATCATCTTTCAGTCTCCGGTAGCTCGTTATACAGTGGGGCTTCCTCGGCACGTGTCATTTGTTCCTCCTCTTCTTCAGAAGATAACCCAAAAGTCTCACCTTCAGGCCAGTTTGTTATATTTTCCAGAATCCCAGGGCAATTCCGGTTTCCAATACGGGCGCGCTGTGTGATGAGGACAAAAATCCATTTGCTCCATGTGGTGTCAGTGGCGTGATGTGTGGAAGGAACCTTTCCCTTGAACATCCACCCCAGCACTGATAGTCGGGGTGCCAAAAGCAGCTGTGTTTCAGTGCCAATTACTTCTGAGGCAGCTTGAACTCCTTCATAGGAGGCTAAGATTTCCTGTTGTCTAGCTGATACATAAAATGGGACATAGGGAGAATTTAAATGCCGAATCAAGATTTTGAAAGAGAAAACATCTAGCATTTTTACCCTGGAGATACTTCAGCTCTGTTAGACCCTTACCTTAAGAGAAAACTCTCCACAAGTGCTGGGAATGGTGACTCTGTGGAGATCTCCCTGCTGCCCCAGGCTTCGACACACTTGGCAGCTGCAGGCTGAACTCATGCCTAACTCTCATCCTGACGCAGAGAAGATATTCCCTGATTAGGGTACATATATCACACTTGACACATACTAAGAGTCTCAGCTCCCTGCAGGTCAAAGATGGGATGGCAATTTTTTTAAAGCTGAAAGCATGATAATGGGAAATTCTTTCCTCTAACTGTTTTCATATAAAATCCTACTATTGTTAACTAAGATTGGTCTGGGTAACAAGTACCTCTCTCTCATTCTCTTCCAAATGAAAGTGGTGTAAGTTAGAGGCATGGTTCTTCATTACTGTCTTTTGGGAGACGGATGAAAATTTCCTTCTTTGCAGATGTATGGCTTCACCAAGAGTCACAGGAAGCAATCTCTATCAAGTTCTCAAATGATTGAAAGAATATTTTTCTAGAGAAGGGGTTCTGTTTTCCACTGGAAGAGGGGAGAGTAGACCTACATTTATGGCTCCCCCAGCTACTGCTTCAAAACCCAAACTGCTGTTTTGAACAACATAAGAAAAGAAATATATCCTGCTCATACCTGGGTTGCAGGTAGTAAGCATCCACTTAAATGAGGTGTTCCCTTTCAGCTCTTTCTCAGAAGCCTTGGAGATGTGTCTCTCTTTTCTACTGGATAGAAATGCCAGGTTCCATCCTGCTGTGTTCAGCACCATGGTGTGTCTAGCCCATGGCATGAAGAACAAACAGGACAGGAAAGAGTTGTGGCAGTGCTTCTTGCAATTCCTCTCCAGTTTTATTGAAGTGTACCAGGACAGAAAGCCTGGCAATCATGTCTATGAAGGGCATTGCTTTTCTTTCTGGCACTGTGACAGAAAGATAAGTTACTGCAATCCTGGGAAGGGCACGCTCCCTCTGAGGAGTGCTGTGAGGCTGTTAATCAATGACAGTTTTAATGAACACCCAAAGCATTTCTTCACCTCCCAATGTAAAATCAGTTTCTAGTAGATAAGTAAGACAGAGAAGGAAAAGAAAAAATGCTTGATATAGCACTTTTACAACATTGTACCTTAACATACACCAAGAAGCAACAAGAACCAGAATGAAAATTAACAAACAATATTTACAATACTTTGCTAGTTCTTTCTAGAGGAATTAGAAATACAATACACATACCTCACTCAGTGCATGTCTGCAAGACACACGAGCGCATACTTCACTCAAGCACCATAGACAGGACAGTTTCCTTTTTATTCCATGAGTAGATCTGACCATGTGGATAGGACACAGTTGCTTGGAAGCTCATGTATATGCTTTGTTTAATATCCATGCATCAATTCTAAACGACACTTAGTCCTAAACAGAAGCCTTCATTAGGCAACATCCCCAGATGTCATAGATAACTATCCAACTGATGCTTTTACCTGCTAGTTGTTAAGTTCTAAAAATTAGACCAGCATATCTGTTACTCTGTTTTTTCTCAGCCTTTTGATTTTCTTAAATGGAGTCAGATCTTTTTAGTTATTGTACAATATTAAGAGCAGTTTTCTACCTTTCCCACAGATGTAACATAAACAAATCCTTTGTTTTTCATTCTCTGTCCTTTGTTTGCATATTTCTAACCTGAAAACAATTGTAACTGGCAATCGGTCTGGCCACTGAGGCTGAGGGGTGGAAACCCCAAAAAGCCAATCTTCTGCTAGACCCACAAACGTATAAAAAGTAAGAAATAAACAAAGGGGCTCTCTTCTCTCCACTCTCTCAGCTAGGAGCTGGATCGGAAGAACCTCTGCGAAAATCTCTTGTCTGGGTGTGATTGCTTTGTGTGTCTCCGTGACACATAACCATTCACATATCAGGTGAAAGACCTTTCTCAAAGTATAATATGTAGCATCTCTTTCTTCTTTTCTTCCTTCTTCTCTCAAAGAAAGAAAGAAAAGACCAGTGTTTTTTTCTGTAAGAGATCTCTGTTGCTGTCACTCTGAGACACAGGGACATAACAAATGCAGACTAAGGAAACAGACTTTGTTAGATTCTAGTTAAAGTCCTGACTGCCTTAATTTTTTGTTTGACTCATGAAATGAATTTAAAAAACCCAACAAGGATATGTTTGAAATTAAAATGGAAAGAGAAAAATTGACTCAAGGAATATGTGATATTCAACCTGCATATGTTAACTCTGCAGAGCACTTATTTACAGGCAAAGACTCTAGATATCTAAATACTGAAGGAATTCTCAGGTGGAATTTAGATAGAATGCTTGTAATTGCCTATGAGTGATTTTACAGGTCTTAATATTTTATCAGGGAAAAGCTCCATACTCTTGACACCTGGAATAAATAACTGCACACAGATACCTACATTTTAGTAATAATTTTTTCTAAATGGTTCTACAGTCTCCTGAGCAATGTGTAATTCAGAGTAATGTTCTAAGCATCAGGGGGTATAAGAGTAAGGATCAAGATATTATCATGTGTGATCAATGACCAAGAAAGTATCCTACAAATGAAAATAATGAAAGATCCTCAGAGCAAATGTCCCTTGGGATTAAGGGACACTAAATGACATAATAAATTATGTTATTAAAACATAATTGAGAGTGAATTTTATCTGAGCAATACAGATTACTACAGCAAGTAGTAACAATACAAAATAAAAAGTAAGTTGGAGGGAGGGTTGTGACTGATTTTGCAGATGATAATTATTTATCCTCTCAGTATGTAAAAATTATATAGAGTGATGAAAAATAAACAAATTGCAGAGAAACTTGGACAACTACAGTTAAGACTGCAGGAAATTATCTTAGCAGGAAAAGTGAGATATGCCTGTGATCATTCACTTGTCCCTTCACTAACCACCAAATCCACACCAATAGACTCCAAGGTTTGTAATTTATGATAACAATAACATAGAGAGCTTGCTAGGAAGGTAATGCCTTCTTTATGTGGTCCTGCCTGTCTCAAATGACCACCGCTTCCCTAAACTCTAGAGAAAGAAAAGATTTTTATTCTATGTTTATGGATAAGCACTAGTTAAGATGAGCCCTCTGCTTCACCAGGACAGGGAAATACTCCCATAATACCAATCAAGATTAAAAGCAACATGGACACCTTAACAGACCTGAAGCAGACACATTTTAACATACTTTTGGAAAAGCTTTCTTTTGAATATGCCGAAATTAGATAGAATTTTTTTCTTCCAATTTATAATTTCACATATTTATATTGTAACACTTCTGAACTATTTTACCAGTGCTGAAAATACTTGATTGGTTACTGCACTTTTCTCTGCTACAGTCCGTATGGGAAGCTAAAATTATTGAGGATAGGTAGGTTAAAGAGTATCAAAAATAAAAAAAATATGAGACTCTGAGGGTTTATAATGTTGCCATTAATTTCCTGGTAAACTGCAAAATGCATTAAAACCAAATCTGAGTCATCTTATTCCCTTCCTGTGGTCTTTAGTTTGCTCATAAAAACATAAAGGGCCTATTTATTACTGTATACAACCCATATTAGGTTATGATTATGCTTCCAGACATCTTATCAATGTCAGTGCCCCATTGATCTTAACAACAAAGAAATAAGCTGTGATAAAAGCAACTCCACATATTGAAGAGCTCAGACTTGAACTGGTGCATCTGAAGACAGAAATGAATTCTGGCACTCTGAAAAATTTCCCTTTTGTTCATAATGTCATATATTTACACTTCAGTTGTTCATTTTTCAAATGGCCTACAAACCACTACAACTCTTTGACACCTTCTGACTCCCTGGCTAATTAACTTGGAAAAGTAATGAATCTGCTATTCTCGCTACTGGTCCTTCATATGCAATTATAATGCAAAATTTGACCTCGTTGCTGGATACTCAAGAACTTTGGAACTTGGAACAGATGTTTGCAGATTTTACAGAAGAAATTATAGCAAACACATCTATAGTAGCTGAACTGTCTTCACTTGCCTTTGGTTAGTTGTAGGTAGTAAGTACCTTATATGCTGAAGTTTAGTATATTGCCTACAGATTAACTTGTGAAAGAGTCAATTTACGCAGAAGAAGATTTCACACATCAGAGCAGGTGTTCATTAACTTCTAAAGCTTATCCACACATTAAAAAATATTGGGTAAACCCTCTTTTTCGAAGACAATGAGCAAAAAAACCCAGACATACAAAACCCCTTATAATGAGGTAAACCTAACCATGTATAATGAAAAACTAGAACTATTATAAAGGCACTGGAGATATTTATTTCTCTGTTGTCAGATTATTGTAATATGAAGGATTTTTTTCACCATTTTTGATAGAAATATATTTGGGATTTAAGCCACTGCTACTTGGAAAGTCTAACAGGATTTTTTGTCTAATTTTAATTATTAAGTTATTAGAGGTCCTGCAACGGTTTGTCTCATTTGAAATTTCATATGTGGTAAATATACATATATGATATGCGCAAAATGATCCATCCAACTATAGAAGTGTATAATATACAGACTTACAAGTCTGGCCAGATTGGGTCAAACCAAAGATTCATTCATCCTCATGCACAGTGTCTCCTGTCCATAAATGGAAGCATAAAAACTTGCCAAGCATGTAAGAAACTCATTACCACTATTTCCTGGATCAGAAAAGTTTCCCATGATTGAACAATCCCCAATGGATTTTTGCTCCATGAACTTGTTTCATCTGCCCTTAAATCTCCAAAAGTTTTTATTATTCATAGTATCCTTTGACTAAGAATGATATCACAGGTAGCAGGTTCTGCTGTATGAGGAACCACCTCCATTTAATTTGCTTTAAACCTCACTCATAACCACTTCCTTTGATAACTCCCTGCCTTGGATAAGATGAGTTAGCAAGGTCATTTTATTTACTTTCTCTCTTCAAAGCACAGTTCTACAGACCTCCATCTCTCCTCTTACATGATCATGATCAGAACTGAAGAGTCAAAGTTTCTGCCATCACCCATCTAACAGAAGTCTTTCCAGGGTTTAATTTTTTTCACAATATATCAGTACCTATTCCTGTTAGATTGCAAACACAAATCCTGGATAGTGATGTCTGCACACTTGGGTAAAATACAGATTAAACATTTCTGTCAGATTATCAATTAAAAGCTTAAAAAAAAGCTAAGAAGGGACAAGATGTGTTACATTAGTGATTAAGTATGCACTGCACACTGATGGAACAGTCTGAGGAATGGAGAAATCAATGTGAATATGAAAATAAGGAAGGAGCTGTACCAAAAATGCATTGTGTTTCTTTTTCACCCCTATTAAGGGACATGAGAAGATGAAACCACTCAAGCCTTTAACAAATTTCTCATTTTCTTTTCAAGGTCAATATAAATTTTGTTGTTACAAATCAGTGGACAGTACAATTTTTTCCTAATTATTTCAGAATCCTAGAGTATGTGAGGCCACAGGGAGCTTTGGAGATTGCCTAGTCCGAATTCTCTGCTTAACGTGGGTGCAGGTACAGCATGTAGGGTTCTCTTCACCTGAGTTTCTAATATCTCCAGGAAGAGAGACGCCACAGCCTCTATATAGCTAGCCTGTTTCAGTATTTCATCATCCTCAGAGTAAAAAAGCTTTCTTTTAGGATCTGGTACACTTCTGAGCATTCTCACTGAAGTAAGATATTCAAGACATGAAACAGTCTATTCTGGTATTTATTGCTTTATTTTGAACATGGGAAAAAATCCTCATTACCTAGATGTGTTTCTATGAAATGCTCATTTTAACTTAATTTAAAGAGATACTTCTGCTTTTGGAATGGAACATGAACTTTTGATTCCTTCACTCAATCATTTTTTTTCTCTCTCCTTGTTCCTGAGTTACAACTTCTTTTTACTGATGATTATACAGCAGTTTCGAATGTTCAGTTTCCAAGTAAGGAGGTGGGACTAAAGTGTTTTGATATGTTTGCTTTTAAATCCAGTTATATAAAAATGTAAAAGATTTTACATTATAGCTGTCATATTACCTTTATGCCATACACTTCATACTCTGTGGTGTTATATTTTTTGTAGAAAACCTGGGGGTATGATGGCTAGTTTTAGCCTTGACTAAATAATTTTATCCAAGATCTTAGGTTTGGATAAAGAACTTAAATGTATTTTGGCATAATTTTCTTTAAACTTGCATTTTTCATAACATCCACAGTAAAACAAAACTAAGCCTCCTTAAACTCCTTGTGACTCCAAAGTCTATGCAGATTAAAATTAACAAAACAGGTCACTAGGTCCAAGCCATCCCATAAATAACTTTTAAAATATCATCTGGACTGTAAAATGTCAATTCTTGTAAACTAAATTTTGGGAACCAAATACTCCTGAGATTTATGCAAGCAGAACTGAGCTCTTCCTACTACTTCTGGATAAAGCTATACTTCTCTTCCCAGTTACACGACACAAAAATAGAAACATTATAATAGCATATATTTCTTAATTTTAGCAAGTCAACTTTCCAAAAAAACCCCCACCAAAAAATGGTGCTATAAATTATTAGAAGTTCATGGGTGACCTTTCAGTATAACTAAAAAAAAAGTTACCCTAAGGTCAAATATAGTTGGTTTTTCACACTCACCTCATGTTTCATACCTCAAAATTCTTCAGCTTTTTTGATACTTGTGATAGAAGCCAGAATCAGAAGAGTACAACAAATTAAGAGGAAGGTATCAGAATATGCTATTGAAATACACTGCCAGAAGAAATTACCAATTTCAGTCAGAGAAAGTTTGATTTTATTTAGATTTGAAATTAAAAAAATGAACTAAACAAAAAAAATCAACCAAAAAACCACATCTAAAGTCCCCTCAAAAACAAACCCAAACCAACAAAAAAGCCAACACAAAAAAGACCCACCAAAAAACAAAAGAAACAAAACAAAACAAACCCACAAACCCCCCCACTAAATAAAATACAAGATCCAAATGTTCAAAGCTTATATAAATCTGAGCTAGAGAACTGTCTCTGTTGAAAGAAGATTTTGATCCTGAATTTAATGTATAAATCAGTGCACTTATCATTTCAGGATACTGGATTCCTAAAAGGAATTTCTTATGCAATACTTGCCTCTTGCCACTAGAGCCTTTATTAAATGCTGGAGCCACATGCTTCATGGGCAATGCACAAATCTATATTTCTGTCCTGATTTACAGGTAGATAAAAGATTATGAGTAACTAACCAAATACCCTCAAAGCCTGCAGTGCAATGAGGAGAATGATTAATCAAGTACCTTGAAGTGAGTCTGAAATCCTATTTGCAGCTGGATTTGCTAAGGTATCCTTCTCCACATAATCTGACCCCAGGGCTCCTTTTCCTTTTCCTTTTCCTTTTCCTTTTCCTTTTCCTTTTCCTTTTCCTTTTCCTTTTCCTTTTCCTTTTCCTTTTCCTTTTCCTTTTCCTTTTCCTTTTCCTTTTCCTTTTCCTTTTCCTTTTCCCTTTCCCCTCCCCCTTCCCTTTCCCCTATCTATACTCTATTTAATGAAAACATGCAAAGACTAAATTAATGAAGCATAATAATCTATTCCAAAATGCATAGTCTATCCAGACAAATGCTTACCCTCTCACCTAGAAGCACTTTAGGTTGCACACAGAAGCCAGGAACAGAGGGAGCTCCCCACAGAGTTCTGTGCCAGTCTCCTGAACTGGTTCTTCTCCTGAAAAGTCCATTTTTTTTCATGAACTTGCCTGCCCCCAGCAGTACTCTTCTACAAATAGCCTGTATGAACTTTTGGTTGGTTAAATTTTGCAAGTTAACCAAACATTTCTCTTTAAGGAACAGTTAATTTTCAAAAATGCTCAAGCTGTCTGAGGAAGAAATAGTATTCAAATGCTAAGAAGTCTAAGCAGGTCAATATCAACATGAGCTATGTAATTGAAGGGAAACATTTTCTCCTATTTGATTTAATGCAAACATTAAGTTCAAACATCTTACCTCCAGTCCAAGATGGACTTCAGATACCTAAGTAGTGTTGCTGCTCAGAAAAAGTACATTCATCTGCCAATTAACTTGAAAGCTTCACAGGCACTCCAAATGTTGCTATAAAGGCGTCTAAACCCTGATTTACATGTTGCATCAAGAACATCTTAGTCTCAGTCAAGAGAAAAGTACCTAACCTACATCCACAATCATGAAAAATGTAATCCTGAATAAGTTCCAAGCAGGAATTGGTCCTACAGTTTCCACCCCAGCAAACACTAAATCAAACTCCATGCAAGCTGCAGAAATCAAGCATATTGTGTAAAATAGAGGAGAAATCACAGAGAAACAACTACTCCATTCTTATCAGCTGTAGTTTAAATCTACCTTCCTTATTACTGTAGCAAGTACTGCAGCCAGCAGATCAGCAAACCTTGGTGGGCTTTATGCTGAGAGTCCTGCCACACTTACTCCTCTTAGCCCAGAAGGACAGAAGGATCCTGGCTTTGAGAGGCTCTGGGAATGTGAAAGCTGCTCTAGTCTTGCAAAAAGCCCGTAAGCAGAGGAAATGAAAATCTGACCGACATCTAAAAAAGTATTCTCAGCTATGGGAGTAAGGGAAGAGAAAAACAGAACATACAACAAATCACCTGCGGAAAGGGAATGTCTTGACATATAAGGGGAGCTCCCTAGCACCTGGTGCTTTTGAAGAATTTTATTCTCCTTTCCTGGGACAAGTTAGGCATTTGACTGAACTTGAAGTCGTGCAACTTCTGTCTCATCAGAGGGTCACTCTTCAGACACACAAACTTGAGGGAAAATGGTCCTGCTTTTCCTGACAACAAAAACAGCTCCAAAACTAACACAATGACTTTGTAAAATGTCCAAAGACATAAATATGGAGTCTGGTATGATTCTCCAGAGACAGGTTTGAAGAGACAGGTTTTGGTGGGCCACTAATTTGATTTTGAGCAAAATGAAGCTTGGAAGCACCAGAGGACTTGCTGCTTCCTTTAAGAGTTAAGTGTTGGTAAATCTACTTTGAAATTCCAGCAAAGGAGTTATCATCACAGCAACATTAGTAATTATTATCAGATGTGTGAAGAAATGTTTTCTAAACCTTCCCTTTTTCTAATTGAAACCAAATGTTATTCTCCCAGCCAGTGGGAAGAATAATGTGATATTTTTCTTTTGTAACAGGACGATCAGATGTATAGTTCATTAAATTCATTTATTACTGCAGAAAAACTTTTAAAAACTTTTTTCTTCCTGAAATCCATTGAAAAAAATAACTGTAGAAATTACATAGAACATCATAAAGCACAAGAATTTCTTCTCCAGTGTAGCTGAGAGATGCACTACAACAAAAAATCCAGGAAAACAACTTATTTAGCACAACTTCTTACATAAGTTTTCCAAGCCAAAATCACTTTGGAAGCCTGCTTTTAAATATGGGTCTTGTAGCAGCCTAGAAAATAGCCAACATATCTTATGCATTAATATGACTATTTTCTCTTTTTCTCTCCAGACCATACACAGCTCTGTAAATAAAATGCCCCTCCTCTTTATTGCTGCCACTTCAATATGTTTGACCTGTTTGATGTTCTTTTGTTAAAAATCACCAGTTCCAGCTATTAACTGCAAGTTTTTGCAGGAGAAGATTTAAAAAGAACTGGAAGCAAAGGTACAGTTATCCACATCCTCAGTAGAATGAGCATTATCTTTGTCTATGTTTGTTCCTCACGCTGTTCGGAGGCTATGGGCATGCTGTTTATGATTCATCCAAGTCCTAGAGCTGAGGAATTATTTTTAAGGTACTGCCCACAACTAATTACTAAAGATTTGTGTATTTGAAATGATCTTAGTGTCACATGAACTTTCCAGCCATACCCCAGAGGATGCTACTGAGATGACTTTTAAAATCTCCATCTTTCTTCTGCTCTCTGAAGTGCTTGGGGCCTGCTGCCTGCAGCTTTGTGGCTGTCTGTATTAAAGACTAACCTGAGGGAGCTACCCAGACTGGCTGTGGGTAAGGGGCTCTACGCTGCAACCCAAATATAAGCCAATGTGTGGAACCCAAGACATATATTATCTCATATTTGAGTATTCCACAGTGGAACACTTGGAATCATCCACTTAAAGTTTCAAGGAAAACTGTGTTGTCATCTCAGGCTCCCACAGAACCAGTTAGAACTGACGTTCCTGCCTTTCAGTGTTTGTCCCATATTAAAAGAAGACCATCTTGTCAGGTGTGCCAACCTGTCTTCTGTCTCCACCTACATCAAGGGGGAACCTTCCAGCACCTAGAAATTGCATCACCTGGTGGCCTGAAAACCTCTTTATTGGGACCTATCTGAACATTCCTTTTCCTTATCTGAAAAATGAGATGTAGACAGGCCTATATTTATGTGATACAACAGGCATGTGAAAAAGATAATAAACTTCTGCATATGCAATTCCTAAACAGTCTTCTGATAAGATTGTTGATCAACAGCCTCCTTTTCTGCATGGGAAAACTTACAGCTGGAAAAAAAGGTATGCATGTAGAATACCCAAAATATGCAGAAGCATAATAAGTGTCTCAATGTTGCTTTCAGATTTAAAGCAACTCTAAAATACTCTGACAGCACTGCTGACTTCCTCTTAATCACACCTTTAAAGGATGTTTAAAATTCAACAGCAGCTGAATTACTTAATTTCTTGGATTAAAAATGTCAGCAATGACTGGTTTTTGCTGGCATACTTTCTCTCTGAAATTTAAATATCTGGTAATTCAATATTAGTATGAATCCAGCTATGTATTGACTCAATTGTAATTATCACTAGAATCGAAAAAATGTGGTGTATCATTCCTGTTTTAGTAGGAGGTCATGTCAGCCGGTGCTAGCAGTAATTCTGACTAAGTCCAGACTTGTTTATTTTTTCAATTTGCAATGAAACATGACATTACAGCAGCATGGCTTTTTCTTTCGGCTTCTTATCTCCGATGAGATATCAGAAGTGAAAGTCTTTTGGCAAATATTTATGCATACATACGTACATACAGAATATTGTCTCTGGCCCTAATTTTAAACATGATTTCTCCCTGTTTTTTTGCTCAGACACTTTGTTTACACTACACAATTTGTATATTTGTCTTAATAATTATAGAAAGGGCTGTTGTTGTGCATTATTTGGGTTTCTATTGTATTTCATTTGTATATTGGGTTTTGTAATGGTTTCTTCTGTACCCCCCTGTTCCCCTGGAAAATGTATCATCCCCAAATTTGTCCCTGGTCCTTTTCCCCAGCCATTCTCCCACACTGGAATGCAATCCAACTCTGTTCCACTCCCACCTTATCCCTGATTGGGTAGTGGCTTGTCCTCACCTCTAGCCCCTTCCCCCTGGATAAAATCTAGGGAACCACGTGGAAAATTCCTCTTGGGTTGGGGACGGGGAGGGGGACAGATATGGGGCTCCGGACCTTGCGGAGGCAGGACCATGGGAGAAAGGCTGAATAAAGCCCTGTTTCTCCCCAGACCAAGTGCAGACTCCTTTCTTTTGCCATCAGTAGGAGCCTGCTCTCTCTAAAGGAAAAGGTTCACCACAGCTCTGGGATCTATGGGGCCCTGAGGAAAAATCCTTCCAACTGTGGTTTTTCTCTCAAGCTACCCGAGGCAAAAATGGAGCCAGGGCTCCGAGAGGGATAGAGAGAGACGCGACGGGTGACGCCCAGTGTGGTGCCCAAAGCCACAAGGGGCTCCCAGGAGAAGGCTCGAAGAACCATTCATGGAGCATGTGTTTTGGGGGTTAAGTTTTCCTGTGGAATTTTTCCCCCCCATAAGTTGCTAGGAGACTAAATACTGACAGTTAAAGGGTGCTCAACCCGGACAAAGGAAGTTGATCACTTAGTTTTGGGGGAGGGAAAAGGCTCCCCGGAGCTGAGGGTGGTGGGCTCACTGCTCTAGGTTTTTCCGGGGAGGATGGTCGGGCGACTGGTAGCTGCGTGGAGTCCACGGTTAACGGAGGAGTCTGGTCCTGGGAATTCTATCTGTTGGAGCACCCAGGAATTCTGAGTTTCTTCGCTGCCCTGCTGGATTTTGGGTCAGCCCGGGTCCAGCCGCTGCGGGTTCTCCGGCACTGCCCACTTCACCTGCCAGGACACCCCCCTGCCTGCGGAGGAAAAATCCACCGCTCCCAGCCATCAGCGTCGGAGTTTCCACCGTTTGCCCTCGGGGTTCTTGGTTCTGTTTTACTATTATTATAATTGCTGTTGTTGTTTGTCCGTCCTGTTATATTTACTAGTAAAGGACTGTTATTCCTTTCCCCATAGCTCTGACGGAAAAGGTTGGTTTTTTTTTAAATCTTCCAAATTATAATAACACAGAGGGAAGGATTTGAATTCCTCATTCCTAGAGAGGCCTGCCTCTCCTTAGCAAACACCTGTCTTTTCAAACGGAGACAGCGTGGCTGAGGAACTTCACACAAGCACATGGCCCATCCACGCAGAGAGACAGACCCATCAGGCTTAACGTTCGCCGTGGAGTCTCTGAAACACTGGACCCCACAGAGAGAGGCTGTGGTTTTCCTTTGGACTTAAAAAACCCATGGGATTTCTGCAAAGAAGCCCCCTCAAACGGCAGGCTGCCCCCAGAGAAGGTGACCATATGTTCGTGGACAGCCGACCCTGGGAACTGAAACTGGAAGCTCTTTTGCACCAAAAGGGTTAGTTTCACGCAAAGGGGAGCGACTGGGAAGATTTTTCGTCTCCGCGCTGGAGTTTGGTAAGTAAAAAATCTTCCAGAGGTTTTAAATCTCAGGGAAGGGTTTTTTCCTTTGGGGGAAGGTTCTCGCCTTAAGGGCAAACCTTCAGGGTGCTTTTAAAAGCAATTTGGTTTAGGCTGCGCAGCCCCAGGCTGGAAAAAGTAACAGTTTCTCCTCCCAGGTTTTTTTTTTTTTCTCTCCAGCAAGGTGTTCTTTTGTTTTGTTTTTGTTTCCCCGTTGCAGTTAAAGGGGACATAGGAACTTAAAATCTGAGCCAAAAATGGGTGGTAGGCTGTCTCTGTCTCAGAAAAGGGTGTTTTACAAAATTTTAAGTACCTTGGATGATGGTGGGTCCCACTGTTCAAAGAAACAGTTGAAAAAATTTATTCACTGGTTGTTTTCTCACTCTCCACATGTATCATTAGAACAAATAAGCTTCCCAGAATTTTGGGAGGCTTTTGCAAATAAACTGGCTGAATCAGGCACTCCTAAGGACACAGAAACAGCAAATTTTGCTCTCTGGAACTGGAAAATTCGGCTTGCATTGCAAAAGCAAAATGAGGTGGAAGTACAGCCACTTTCTTCTGATTTTCCCCCAGTTCCTTCAGTTTCTCCCTCTTCTGACCCCCAAATCCCTTCCCCAAGCTCGGGCATTCTGAGGAAAGCAACCCATGAGACACTGCAGGGAAGCTGCAGCTTCCCTCGCTTTCCCCGAATTCCTGAGTCCCCCTGCTCGAGTAATCCTGGCCAGATTCCTCGAGAAACCCCTAAACCTACCCCAAACCTCCCTTCTTCCCCAGTTTGTACATCCCGTGTTCGGTTTACTTTTGCAGACAGTTTGGGTGCCCAAAATCCCCATCTTAGTGATCCCCAAGGTAGTTTCAGTTCTGTAGGGGGGTCGCAAGATGGATGTGACCATCCTGCATTTTTTTTCCTTTGTTCCCCCAAATGGCAGAAGCCATGAGGACGCTCTTTCTTTATCTCTCCCTCCTTCTTCCCACAATCCCTTTCATAACCCGAGCAACGCTTTCCTCTCCCCAGACCCCTCCTCCCCTTCGGTGCTGGCTCCCCCCGCACCACATCTCATCCGACTCCACCCCCTACCCTCAAACCTCCACCCTCCAACTCCGCCCCGTGTGAGCCAAGCTTCCAGCCTCTCCATGCCTCAGGTTCCCATGGTTTCCACGCCCACAATCCCAGTTCCCACACCCTGGAGGGGGCCGGTGGAAAGCCGGGAACCCGGAAGCAGGGAGCGATCCCGGCTTTTCTACCACCCCGTCACGTATTGATGGTTAAAACGGAGGGGTGTTGACCATGGTGATTGGGACCCCTTCCCCCAACAAGCGATTTGGGATTTATGCAAAGCTCATATTGAATTTGGAAATGAAAGTGAATGCTTTCACAAGCTTTTAAAAGCAAATTTAGCAGGGAATCCTATTGTTCCCTTTGACCTCCAACAGCTTTTCTAGTCCCTCCTTTCGTCCACAGAATTTAGGCTTTGGGAATCAACATGGAAAAAAAAATTAAGAGATTTACATCCCGAGCTTTGGCAAAACCCTGAAACAGCTGTTGATAATAAAAATTTGCCAATTCGATTGGAACATCTGTGTGGTGATGGTGAATGGGTCTCAGCTCTCAAGCAGGCTCAGAAAATTCCTTTGGCTGTTTTGGAGTGCATAAAAGATGCTACTTCCAAAGCGTTCTTTTCAATCAAGCCTTTCCAACCTTATAGTAAAATAAAGTAGCTTCCATCAGAACCTTTTGTAACATTTGTGGAGTGATTAACCAGAGCTGTCGAGTTACAGGTTAAGAAGGAAGGAGCCCAAGAACAGGTCCTGAAGGAAATGGTGCTGGCCAATGCAAACGGACAGTGCAAGGCAGCCATCCTCAGCCTGCCCATGGAACCATCTCCAGCCTTAGATGACATGCTCCAGGTGTGTGCCAGGAATGTTCCCTTCATGACAGCTCACCTAAACCACACTTCCAGAGATGTATTCAAGCTACAACAAAGAGCTGCTGCTGCAGACACCATGCCTCCTGTGCCTGTGCCACGATCACCGCCCGAGAGAAGACAACGCGTCTCCCGTGCGATCAGGCTGGACATTGGACTTCTCAATACCCCTTAAAGAGACAATTTTTGGACTTTTGGGACAATGTGGGCGGGGCGACTCAAGTGTCCAGATGAGCACCAGCTTGCCCAGCATGCTGACATAAATGGGGCAAGTCTGAGGAGGGGGGAGAAAAATCTAGAAAATGCAAATGTTAAACTAATTAATCCTGCTTTAACCAGTTCTGCTTTTCAGCAAAAGTCACTAGATATGACCCTTTCAGATCATGATGTCAGCAGACCCTATCTAACCACTAATATCTCCAAAAGCCTTTTAGGTTGCAGCTGACAGAGTCCTTGCACCTAAGTGACACAGACTGGCATTTAGGTTCATTGGTTCTACAAGTGCTAGGCTCCTGGCAACATGTTGGCAGCAAGTATGTCATCCATGGGGGACACCAAGTACACACTGAGAGAGATCAAGATCCTTCCAGGTCTCGCCTCATCAAACCCTTAACAACTAGTTCTTCGGCTGAGATGTGTCTGCCCACCCTTGTTCCTGTCTAAGGGGCAGATAATAGCTCAGGCAATTCCAGTGCCTGACCTGTTCCCTAAAAATGACATCACAAGGAACAAACACCTTGAGGTTTGCTCCACACGAGTTATTGGGAGGGACAATCTCATAATAGGGTGTGAGGTCCGTCACAGTGGGGAAGTAGTAAACCTCAAAGGGGTTTTGGATGCAGGCGCAGATGTAACGATTGTACCAGAAAGGATGTGGCCCTCACATTGGGAACTGCAAAATGTGGCTGGGCATGTAGAAGGTATAGGGGGGATGAAATGAGCAAAACAATCAAAAAGTGTTGTGCAAATTAAGGGGCCAAACGGACGATTGGCTACACTGCGTCCATTTGTTTTAGATTATTCAGAGCCCTTGTGGGCTGATGGCCCAGTGGGGGGTCACGATTGGCATTCCAGATGCCCCCCCGGTTTTTCAGGCTGCGGCCACTGAAGAGCAGCCTACCCAGAAACTCAGTTGGAAAACTGATTCACCAGTCTGGGTAGAGCAGTGGCTGCTCAGTAAAGGAAAATTGAAGGCGCTTCAGGAGCTAGTGGATGAACAGCTAGCTAAAGGCCGCATTGTGGAAACCACGTCTCCGTGGAATTCCCCACTCTTTGTTATCAAAAAGGCAAACAAAGGCAAGTGGTGGCTCCTCCACGATCTCTGTCAAATTAATAATGTCATTGAGGACATGGGTTCTCTCCAACCAGGGATGCCATCCCCAGCGATGCTCCCTCAAAATTGGAATTTGGCAGTTATTGATATCAAAGATTGTTTTTTCCAGATCCCTCTGCACCCTGACAATGCCCCATGTTTCACCTTCTTGGTCCGTACTCTCAACAGAGAAGCCCCAAGGAAAAGATACCACTGGGGTCGTGAGTATGCCTGTGTGTCCACTCCCTCAGGTCTCAAGTGGGTGCCAGCCAAGTGGGTGAAACCTTTCATCCCTTAAAGTGCAAAGCCAATTTCAGAAGCCCCACAAGTGGCCAATGGTGCCTGGAGAAGGAGAAAGCGCCGAACCCTCTCCTTCTAATTATCCTTTTTCCCTTAACAGTGTTTTTCTGAACAGTTTATTTGCACTAGATGTAAATTTTTCTTTTTCAGCTTTAAAGGTACTCAAGATCCGAAGTCTGAGCATCTCTCATGGACTGAGTCTTCCTCCTTCCCACTTTGATAAGAAAGGGGGAGATGTTGCTGTGCATTATTTGGGTTTCTATTGTATTTCATTTGTATATTGGGTTTTGTAATGGTTTCTTCTGTACCCCCCTGTTCCCCTGGAAAATGTATCATCCCCAAATTTGTCCCTGGTCCTTTTCCCCAGCCATTCTCCCACACTGGAATGCAATCCAACTCTGTTCCACTCCCACCTTATCCCTGATTGGGTAGTGGCTTGTCCTCACCTCTAGCCCCTTCCCCCTGGATAAAAGCTAGGGAGCCACGTGGAAAATTCCTCTTGGCTCGGGGATGGGGACAGAGATGGGGCTCTGGACCCTGCAGGGGCAGGACCATGGGAGAAAGGCTGAATAAAGCCCTGTTTCTCCCCGGACCAAGTGCAGACTCCTTTCTTTTGCCATCAATGGGACCTGCTCTCTCTAAAGGAAAAGGTTCACCACAGCTCTGGGATCTATGGGGCCCTGAGGAAAAATCCTTCCAACTGTGGTTTTTTTCTCAAGCTAGCCAAGGCAAAAATGGAGCCAGGGCTCCGAGAGAGAGGGGGAGAGAGAGAGACACCGCAAAGGGCAATGAACCATTGAACAGGAAAATGGCTTTCATGATCTTGTTAAGAGAACTGCGTAATGAGGTGATTTCCTCAGAACAGACCTATGACACATTCATATTTATCTTCAGTGAATCATGTTGTAGGCAAAAATCTTTGTCCACAGAACCAGACAGGAGATCTCTAGTATACACATGAATGAGAAAAAAAGGTCAACATGTTGGTGCCATGACAAGGCTAGATGATGACCTTTGTGGGAGAGGTCCGGGCAGATAGCTTGCTGGAATAGCAGCTGTCCAGCTGAGCACTGTTCAACACTCTAGGACACCACTTCCCTGGTGTAGACATTCAACGTACAAGTGACCACTTGCTCTAATCCTTGTTTTATTCCCATTTGCTGGATCCCACTCTATTTGTGAATAATTCCTAGCCTTAATGTGTTTACTTGGAATGGCTGTCTGCCAGCCCCTCAACAGCTTGGCCATGCAATGACGACTCACTCAACTGCTCTGCAGCACCACTGGCTTTATTTTGTGATTGGTGGAAGGTCTGAGACCTCCTCTAGCTGCAGCGAGGTCTGGCTTCCATATCATCTACCAAAACAGGTCCTAAGCACTGAAAACAACTCAGTTCCTGTGGCAGCAGCCATAAAATGCTTGGTGCCAGTCACATACCTATATTCTCGGCCCCCCTTATGTGTCTATATTTTTGCAATGGTTTCAGAAGATCAGAGCTTGACTACTGTTGCAAAGCTGGTCTCCTTCTAATATAATTTTACAGACAGTCCTTGGGAGTGAGGTCTAACAGATTCCTGTGGCTTTTCATCTTCCTGTTTGGCATGGTATGGACAGGGAAAGCCTCTTACAGATTTCAAAACATTTAGACTTGTGGGCAAAGTGAGATGATAAAATGTTAACATTTAAACAAAGAAATTAGTTTCTCTGTGATAAAATTCCAGCCCATCAAAAGCCCAAAATTGAAGTTTTGTCATTTATTCTTTTCCTTGAAACCTATCAGCCTATAAAGTTGCCAGAAACAAAAGTCTGAAAGTCTCTAAATATGTATTTACAAATTTATTTATTAATTATTAATCAATTTAATGGGATTTATATTCTTTATTTTTATAGATATTGTATTAGGCTTGTGTGTGGGAGTGTGAGGGGTCCTCCCCATGAGGAGGAAGGACCTGTGTATGACATGCAATGATCATAACGCCCATTCCCCATCCCCTGTGGCACTCTGGTGAGGAGGTGAAGAATTCAGGAGCAAAGTTAAACCCAGGAAAGACAGAGAGGTGGAGGAACGGTGTTTTGAGGATGTAGCTTTTATTTCTCATTATTTTATTTCTCATTATTTTATTTCTCATTTCCTACTTTGATTTGATAGGCAATAAATTCAATTAATTTCCTCAACTTGAGTCTGTTTTGTCCATGACTGAAACTGCTAGGTGATCACTCACTCTGGCCTCAAACCATAGGTTTGTTTGTAAATGATTGAATATTGAAAGATGAAAGTAACAATGGAGAAAACCCATAAATCCCATAAGAATTCAAAATTAGGGGGATTATACATTAAAAGGGGAATCTTCGGTCTTAGGCATTTTGGGAAGTTGGTACCCCTCAAGTACTTCAGCCAATGGGGAAAGAGAGAGGGAAATGCGGCTAGGAAATTAGGATAAAAAGGAGGCTGCAGCCTCTGAAAATTTGAGAGACCCCAAGGGAAATGCCCCATGGCCTCTCCCTTTATTCGAATAAAGTACAAGGACTCGTCTGTCTCCTTTTTGGATGTAAACCTCTGGTAATCGTCAATTAATTTTCCTAACAAAAAGGATTAAAATGAAACTTTCAAAACACTCTTCCTCCCCCCTACAAACTGTTTACTTTCTTACAAACAATGTTAAGAGATGAAACTTAGAACTCTAGGTCAGTACCACCTATAAAATAGTCCTTCATTAAGTCTTTTGAGAGAGAGAAGTCTCTCTTGATTTGTTCCGGTAACTTTTCACAAGATAAAGTCTGCTTGTGTCTTCTAACTTTCACAAAAGCAGCCCACCCAGGACAGTTGTGGACCTCCCACATAAAATAGCCTTTCCCGTGACTATATATGGGCCATGGACTCATGCATACTGGGGCGTCATTTTTAAAGATAAACAGCTCTAAATGCAAAGGATTCCTCATCTCAGAGAACAGAGATGTCTTCTCACTTCTTCAGTGGTGCGGAGGGCTTCTTCTCATCTGTCTCTGTTCAAACACCTCATGGGATCACCAGATCAGATTCTAATTCAATATTCACTCAGTCAATCAGATAACTTTGCTCAAATCCACAACTGAATAATCATCTCCCCCATTCATATGTCCACGATTTAAAGGAATATTCTAGCATATCCATTTTACAGTCTGTTACCACCACTCATAGGGGATTTTCAGCCTAGGACAAAGGTAACTTGTCATCTCTTCCTCATTTTGGATACCGACCCTGGTATCTTCACACTGTCTCTTTAAATATCTCCCACTCTGACCTCTCCCTCAAGAAGGTTAGCGCTTTCGAAGTTTTCATCTGTGCCAGGAAAGAGTTAAATGTGCCTAGGCCTGCGGTGGTCACATGATCTCTGCTGGGTTTCGGCTCTAGCTACGCGGCTGTGTCAGCTCAAAGCCGCGCCGAAGGGGGAGGCTGGAGGCCTTCCTCTCCACCCCTCGGTCTCATCCAGAGTGGCCCAGCTCAGAGCTGCTTCCTGGGGCCTGGGGGAAAGAAACACCTCCCCCCAGCCCTGGCCGGCGATTGAGCAGCTTCCAGGGCTTTTCCTCCCCCTCCCCGCTGCCAGCTGCCACCGGGCCCGGCCATGCTCTGGCCCCGCAAGCCCGGTGGGGTAGCGGGACCTGGCCTGGCCTGCCTGCCCGGCTGGCGCACAGCCAGTGTTACCTGCTAGTAAGCCGGAAGGAAAAGGGCCAGCTTGGACACAATCAGGATTTATATGGGTATTTTCCAAAGTCACATTCAACATTCTCAGTGGTCAAACAATGTATCAGTATCTAAACAGGCCTCTGATAAGTGCCTGTCCATTTCAAAACGATTCCAAGGTCATGCAGGGCAGTATTTTGTATTCCTCTTTAACTAAAAACCAAGCTGTGTTAACCCATGACATGTATATGAGAAAAAGTCTTTCTCTTTTGAACTTCTCTTCCCATCTGGTGCAAACATAGAGATCTAAACTTAACTTAGAGAATTTCAGTTGGGGATGAGATCTGTAATGATACCCAGATGATACACAACTACATGTGTACATAGAAGAGTCTCTCTAAAGTAATTCATTTACGTGATATTGAATTAGCACCAGCAGTTTTTCATCATTAAAAATCTGAATAACCACCAAGAACAGAGTGCAATTCCTTGTATTTTTTCTGAACAATTACATGGATTGCCTGCAAAAAATCTTTTCTCAAAGACATCACAAGCTGGACAAGTGCATGACTGTGTTTATATTCTTTTTAAGGACAGTTTATACCTTTGCTTCATTTGGAAAACTTCTGGTTTCAAACTTGCCTTTGGAGACTCCAGCAGACACTCTGCAGGCTTGCTTCCACCACTTTTACCCTTGAAAAGACTTCTTCTCTGCAGTATTTATTACAATTATTTCTTTTGTCAGGTTTCATATTGACAGAAACTTTAACTGAACAAAGAGAAATATTTTCCTGTTTTAATATTACAAAAAAACCCCCAGACTAGAATATAAAATTCTCCATAGATATCACCATGTCAAGTGTTTCTCTTTTCTTTTTTGAGTGACTTTATTCAAATTTTATCCCTACTGGGTCATAAATTATAAATTACCTCATTAAAGACGGATTGTCTTCTAAAGAAGAGAAGTCTTTGGGGAATAATTAAGGTGCAAAAGTTTTTTAGCTCTTAAATCTTTTTACATTCAGAATTTTTCTGTAAGGACTGACTATTCCTACACTTGAAAAGGCATACAGGAACATATTTTACATAGTCAGTAATTTCTCATAATTACAGTTTTGGTCGTTGTGGGGGTTTTTTTGTTTGTTTGTTTGTTTGTTTGTGTGGGTTGTTTTTTTTTGGTTTTTTTTGTTGTTGTTGTTGTTGTTTTTTTGTGGTTTTTTTTTTTTTCCTTTCCTTCAATTCTTCCAAATCACAGAAAGTAATGTGAACAAATAGAGAAAACGAGCAATGGTTGAAATTTTATAGTGAAATTAAAAAGAGCTGCTGAAACCCTGGCTCAGTATCCGTGGTGGGGCAATTCAAAACAATTCTGAATGCTTTCCCAAAATAACCAAACAATTACGTTATGAATGCCAAAACAAAACTTCATGTTGTCAGTGTGACACACCATGAGATTGGAAAGTGTGTTTGTAGTCAGTTCCTCAACAATAAATCTGAAAGTTTTTATATGGATAAAAGCTGATGATTATTACTAACAGATAGCAAGGCTCTCTGCTGAAAGAGTACATTTTTAAGTGTATTTCTTACCAACTGTCCCTTATTTACCTTGATTATACTCCAATGAAGCTTTTTTAATGCATAGTTTATGCCACTTGGAATTACACTTAACATTTTTCCAAGTTCTTGACAAAAAAGTGTAGGATTCAATCAGAACTGAGCACTAATGCTAATCAGATGTCTAGGAAGAAAAACTTTATGCAGACTGATCAAAGGAATATAAAAAAAGCCCTCACAAGGAAAGGTTGTCCCACTTCTCAGAGAAGAAGGTGAGACATGAGAACTGCTCTCTGTGAAAGATAGCTGAAATATGATGAGCTCTGCTGTCTGGAGGCAGCAGGGGAAGCACTGGTCTGCAGTCCCAGGAGGATGCTCAGGGTTGGACTCCAGGAATTCCTTGTAGGAGCCACCAGGAACAGGATGTCAGAGAAGGCTGCTTGGGGAATACCTTCACCCACCACACTGAGAAACTCATCTTGAGTGACAGCTCTCTGTGATCCTGTCCTGGGGCCAAGGAAACAGCTTGGGGACCTTGCTTCTGTGATTCAGTGCCATACTGATGTTTGGCGGTAGTCTGAGAGAAGAATCACACAGTGTAAAACTTGTCTTAAATCCTCGCAGTACCAGGTGGAGGAGTTCTGCAGTTACGCAGGTGCCACCCTTGGAAAAACTGCACCTACATCAACAGAGTCTGTTCATCACTGGCTGAGGCTCAAATGGTGTTAGTACTGCTGCAGTAATATAAACACCTCCCCTCAACAGAGCATGGAAGCTGCACTGCATTAACCATACCACAACCTTTGAATGAAACTCACCTCCCCAAATTACACTACAGATCTTACAGACAAGTATCTGTGATTTCTTTCCCACACCCAGATATGCCCTTGATGTTTTCAGCTGGTTGAAATCCACATTTAAATGTATGATTGCCCCGCAACATTGAAGCTACTTTTCTTGCTTCTAAGTCTTACACTACCTCTGATATTTTGCACTTCTGACTCATGGTGGTAGCCCCCTTGCAGGCAGCTCCTACCTCTTACCTCCTACCTTACTGATTGTACTTAGCCATGTAACACTCAAGAAGCTTCTCTCTGCTCAAAAGGCAAAATAGCAAGGTTTATACACGCTTTAGTGACCTCTGGTTGTGTCTCTCTCTCTTCCACTGTATATGTAGTTTGCTTTACAGTAATATCCTTCTGTTGTACCATTATTTTTATCTGCATTATTACTCACAGTATCTTTTGGAGGTCTAGCATATTAAAACCAAAAAATACCCCAAATCCACTCAGAGAAATGAAACCCAAGCAGTACTGATCTGTGATGAAAAGAGAAGAAACTGCTTGAGAAATAGAAGAATTTCAACTATAGGTTACATCCTTTCTGTGCTTTTACATTCGTTTTACCACATACACAGGAAACATGCCAGGATTAATTTGACACCATGAGCTCAAACATAAAGCTGATGAAAAGTCACTTCTGAAGGACACGTAATGACCTCATCAAGTTTTAACTATGAAGAAGGTAGCAAAATATGCCTGAAGAAACTCCCCAAACTGTACCTCTCCTGCACTTCAAAGAAAGGCATAAGGTTTATTTAAAAGGTTTTTATGACAGATTGCTGATCCAATAGATGCAGGAATTTTAGATAAATCTTATATAATAAGTCTAATTTACTGGTTATTTTAAAAATAACCACGTGAAACAATGTTGTGCAAGTTACTGAAATAGAACATTACTGAATAATCTTCCATCTTTTGAAAGGTTTTACTATTCTAACATGAGAGATTAATAATTTTTAGCATTGTTCATAACAGCAGGAGTGCGGAGCTTTGAATTTTTGAAATTAATTTGTATGGTTTATTCTTGGTGTCTGACTCAAAACTCCATTCATACCATAAACAAACTTGGTGGTATCTTTCTTGATTAACTAGTAAGTTTGGCACGATATGCTGTTCTAAGGAAACAGAGTTACTAACAAGGGTCTTGGAGGGAAGGGATTTATCAAACCTGAAAGCAAACCTACTTTGGAGCTGCCACAATTGTTTCATGTAAATAAAATATGGGGGAAGGAAAGGAGGAGAAAAGAGATGGGCTGCTGACTGGCTCAGATAAATCTTTGGGCAAAGGCTGCAGAAATTTGAAAGAATTGTTAGATATATTTTATATTTTCTAAACTTAATAGCCTGATGCAAAAATTCATATCATACCAGCAAAAAAAACAAAAATAAATTACAATTTGTTTAAGATTTGGCTCACACTTTACATGGCTCACACATGAAAAGAGCCCCTGAAAAGATTACACACTTTTGCTATGTACATTCACTTTTACTGTGTGAAAAGTTGTCAGAAGAAGAGATATATGAACCCTCACAATATATTTATTAATGATCTGGATGCTCGAGTTGGATGCACCATTACCAAGTTTTCTGATGTTACCAAACTAGGAGGTGATGTTTGCTGTCTTAAGGGACAAGGTACCTCACAGAGGAATCTAGATTGGAGAAAGAATTTGACAATTTTCATCAGTGTGAAACTTAATGAGATGTTGCCACTTCAGAAGGAGGGCAAAACCTGTCCTGAGTTGCATCAAACACAGCACAGACAGTCAACAGAAGCGATTGTGCTGCTGTGTTTTAATGAGACCGGTTCTGGGCCACACAATGAAAGAAGGATATGAAGGCACTGGGATGCACCCTGAGTAGGGCAGTGGAGGTGTGGAAGGGCTGTCCTGTGAGAGATGGCTGGGTTTGTCCAGTTTGGAGAAAAAGAGGCTGAGGGGTGACCTCACTGCTCTCTGCAGCTTCCTGGGAAGGAGAAGTGGTGAGGGAGGTGCTGATCTCTTCTCCTTGGGATGCAGTGACAGGACACATGGGAGGGGCTCACAGCCATGCCAGGGGACATGCAGACTTTGTTTATTGAAAGGAACAGGCTTCCTAGTGAAGTGACTGATGACCCAAGCTTGTCACTGTTTAACAGGCATTTGGACAATGTTCTTAATAATATACAGAAACACACACTGAATCCGAAACTTAATGAGTCCAAAGGCATGATATATCAGAAGTATTTCTGCTTGAACAGAACTTGAAGAGTTCAGATAGTATTAAATTCTGTATCACAGAGCACTAATTAATTACCCTGATTCTTGGGAGAAAACTTGTTCAGCTGCAACCTGTACACACTGGATCATGTGATTTCTGATTGTTTAGGAGCCATCGTCTATTATAAAATCTATTATTTTTGTTTAATTTTTGGTATTTCTGGGTGGTGAATGTCACATAACTTTTTAGCAGGCCTCTTCAGTACACTCATAGGTCTCATTATCACACTGACGTGGTTAAATATGAAGCAATGATGCATTCAACCTCCTGGTGTTGTGTTTTTGCTAACTGACAGGTTCCCTGCATTTGCCCTGGCGCCACAGCTGGGTTTATGTTCTCTTAGTTACTGTTATTACCTTCAGGGTCTAACTGGCATGGCATTGTTCCTGTCTTGAAAAGGGATGGATAGTTGCTCTTGGTTGAATTGTCTTTTTATGAGCACAGTGGAGTGAAAATTGTTGCCATGAGACCACTGTCCTGCACAAAGTATTCATATTTCTGATTCTTTGACAGTCCTCTACATCCTAAAAACATGTCTGGTATGATTTAAAACATTTGCTCCGGTTTATGATAAAACTACCAAATAGCTTTAGCCAACTGTAATTATTTTTCTTTCTGCCTTTTTTTTTTGTTTGTTTGTTTTGTTTTTTAAACGTTTTTACTTTTTTCCACCTTTTTTTTTACATTTTTATGGTTATTCATAGGTGATGCCAGCTACTAACTTATTAAATATCATCTGCATCAATCAATGCATTGTTAACTCAGTCTTTTAGATCAGTGAGGGAGGAGAATAGCAGGGAATAAGTCAACTGTCTTAGTAATTAAATATCATCATGATGATTTCCATAACCTCTACATTTAAATTTTTACCTTAGGAGTCATTCACACCTCGCTAAATAAGAAACTCCCAATGTCATGTTGCCTTAACATTAATCAAAACACTATTAACTGTTCACCATATTAATTCCGTCATCTGCTTATTCTGGAATGGTAGACTAATTTTGCTACCATTTACCACACTACTGAGTTATTTGCTTTTCCAAGTTATAAAAAAAGATATCTTGTAGAAGTTTTTTCAATAAATTACAAAGGGTTTTTTCTTAATGCACAGCTTAAAATTATTAATAATTAAATATTAATCAAATTTGTAGAATTTCTAGTGGTTATTGGTGTGTTTTCTTTCAAAAACTCTGCTTGCAAGTAATTTCTATGTGTTTTGACTGAGCAGCTCTTGCAAAGAGCGTGCTCTGCCAGTGTATGGGCCGTACATCTGTGTAAAATTCAGAGATGTGAGAGCATTGTCCAAACACTTCTGGAACTCGGTCAGGCTGCTGCCGTGAATGCTGCCTTGGGGAGCCTGTTCCAGTGTCCAGACACCCTCTGGGTGAAGAAGTTTTTCCTGATATCCAATCTAAACCTTCCCTGAATCAGCTTCATGCCATTTCCCCCCTTGTGTCTCTGGACATCACTTCCCCTCCGTTCACAAGTTTCCTCAGGAAAACAAAGCAATTACAAAACTGACATGTAAGTAACATAGTTTTAATAAGAATGTGCCACTGGACATACATATCACAGAAAAGGCAATTTCAGCTGGGGATAATGCAGATTTAGCTGGGGTAGAATTTGATTACTGCTCTCTGCCAACTATTCTTTAATCAGCATCTCCCCAGTGCACAGTGAGACCTAGAGCAGGGAGTCCCACTGTTTCAAGTCTCCAGGCTTTTAATCCATTTGATCTTAATGAAAGAAAGACCCAGTCTTTTGCTTGCTCCATGGAAACTTTCCTGTTCATTTAAGACCTTGATCCCCCACTGTTAGAGGTTTTCCAACCAATAAACCTATTTGTGGACACATAAAGAAACTTTTCATTTGGAAGCAGTGATAGTTAAAATTGAATTCTTGAAATGAGGAGAGGGGAAGATGTGGAAGGGAATTTGTTTTGCTATTCGTATAGTTGTTCCCTTGAAAATTCTGCTCCCCAGGTAGACCACCTAAGTGATGCACAGATAAGAAAATGAAGGATCAGAGTAAATTGCACTCCATACAAATACCACAACTCTGAGACCCATGAGATGGAGGATGTGAAATGACTAACCTGTTACGAGGACATCAGTGTAATTGTCATACTGGAGACTGGAGACCGGAAAAAGAGTAAGGCAACCACTCCTAATGCCAGTATCAGCATTGACCAAGATGTCAATGTTTAACACAACTAGTGACTTCCTTCCCCAGGAAGGAAGCAAAGAAGAAAGATTCTACAAAGAAAAACTCAGTGGAAACAAAAAGCTAGACAATGTGAGCAAATGGCACAGTAAACACAGTGAAATGGCAAAGGAAATGATTAAAAAACACCTTTTGAAAAATCCTAGTTGCATTATAAATTAAAATAGATGGCATCATAATCAGAGATAGAAGAAATGTGAAAAATATAACCATAAAGATCTAGGGAGACAGAGGAATATCTCAAAAGGGACATAAGAAAAGAATAATCAGCCATCACCTCAATATCTCTCGAATAGGAAGGCTGTCAGAGAACATAGAGCACCAACAGATCAGCAGGGTGTAAAGAGATAGAAAACATGGGCTTATCAGAAGACAGGTAAGTTGTCTGTGTATGTTCTCACAGTGGAAGGGTTTCAAGCATTTTCATAAACTCTTTTATGAGGGTTTTAATATATCAGAAGTGGTAACTCGAACTTAGGCAGCAACTGAAGTCCTTACAGAACAAGCAAACAAAATAAATAGCAACAACTGCCACATTTATTCCTAAGCAATTAAATAAAGACAGACAATGAAATAGTTTAATTAAGTGGCTTCAGTACATCACCACTCAAAAAATTCTTTGGTACTTGAAGATTAGAAAGTGGTAAACATGATGTTTACTCTTTTTTCAAGACTCTGTAAGGGGATACTCAAGAACCTACAGATAGTAAAGACAATTTATATTCTGAACAAAATAACTTTAAAAAAACATAGTAAAGCACAGAGTTAATGGTCTGGGCTTTTGCAAATTGCATGAATCCCTTCAGATGACAAAGCCTACTCCATCACAACCTCTGGAGGAAACTTCCAGGTCAGCACAGGTTTCTCAGAGATTGCCATTTGATGGGTTGCAATCTCACCATGGAGAGAAGTAGAGGGCAAGTTCCCATTGTAGTGATGATTTGATACCCTCATGGAGGGAAAAGACAGTGGCTGTACAGTATCAGTGTAACAGACAGACACATTGCCTTTTCCTGTGACAGGACAACAGAAGCACAGAATTGTGCTAAGCATGGTGTTAAAGCTGTTTTTCAGGAAAGTAAGGAGGAACTCATCTGAACGGAAGTACAGACTGATGCTCTTCTTTACGTATTTGGGAAATAACGTGCAAAGAAGTGCACATACTGGTCTGGAAGGAGAAAAGGGTCAGAACAGTGCAGGAAGTATGAGTTTTGTTTCACAATCACCTGTCCGGACATATAGAACAGTACACCAACAAGAAGGGAAAGACTAGAATTTGAACCATTAACCTGACCTGGGCACTTAGGGGAGCAGAGCATGAATGAATTTGTCTTGATGACAGAGAAGAAACTCATTGCAAAATCAGAAGACAGGATGCAAACTCACCTCTGGGAGACTGTGCCTCTGCTCTCAGTTAAAAGCAAATGCCACTCCTATTCTTCTGCATGTGAAACTGCGCTTCCCTCACTTCTGGCCAGACTATCATACTCATATTTCATACAAGACATTCCATAACCTGCTTCTGCCCCTCCATAATTAAAAAAAACAAAACAAAACAAACAAACAAACAAAACCCAAAACCAAAAACAAACAAACACACCAAAACAAAACAAACCACTTCAGATCTACTATTTCCTCTACTGAAATAGTAAATTAGGAATGCTAATACATTTACCTACCAGTTGGTGGGTTTTCCTCTTGGCATCAGACAATCACCCATTATGGAAAAACTTTGTGAATTGCAGACCTTTGATCAGCTGCTGCTCTTCATTGTGGTAAAGAATGATCTACACAAATCTTTCTTTCCTGTTTCTTGTGTCAGTGCCTCCCTCCCACCCAAGTGCTGGCAGCTCTGCTCTCGAGCTAGTTATTGACTCCGACCATGTTTCCAGAGCAACAAAATAGTCCTTCCCCAGGGCTGTAGTTTTTGCAGCAATTGTCGTTCATACTCCAGCAGGCAGTGGCTATAAATATTTAACTGCCCATCCCTGATTTAGTACCGATTTCTGTACATATTACCAGGTTGTTACCTACTTGTGTCACAAATCTGTGGTGTGCCACCCACAGATTTGGTTGAGGTGCTAGGTAGAAGAGTGGGGAAAATAAAAAAGAACCTTCCATTCTGCCCCACTCATTACAAAAATTATGACTTGGCACCTAAGAACTTGGTATTTGTTGTTATGGCTAGTGGTGAAAAGCCAAAGTCCCACTGAATATATGTTTGAAGGTGTGTTGATAGGCCAAAAATTGGTTTAAAATGGAAAGTATATCTACGTTAGAGATGAGCATATGTTGGTTATCTGGGCATCATGGTAAAGTGATGTTTGGGTTCTTGATGCCTCCGATGCAGAGGCTCATGATGACAGTGTTGTTGAAAAGCTAAATGAAGACCACACTGTTGTTTTCATAAGCCAAAGAATTAGTGGGTTTTAGAAACATCTTCAAAAGTCACTAATGTTTTGAACAACCACAGTAGGTTTTTTGAAGGAAATTACAGCTGTGTTTCTTTTAAACTACTCTCTCATTTGTTCCAAAGCTCCTAATCCATACAATCCCTGTGAACAGACTAAATGAGAGAGTGGAAGACAAAAGGATTTAAGGAGTTGCATAGGTATCTAGAGAAGTGGGCAAGCATTACTATGCAAGCACTAGAGACAAAGAAAACAATTTCACATTAATGTCACAAGACAGAACAATATAACATTCTTTTTCCTACAAAGCAAAATCACCATGTTATGTAGTTGCTGCATAAATAGAACTCCCCTCCCCCCAATTGAAATGCATTCTGGTTTACATAATTCTATCATTTAGAATTCTTTATGTAATCAACCACTAAGCCACACTACTTTTAAATCTAATTAGTACGAGTTCTTTCATAATTAGGCAGAAACAGAGTTTCCCCAAAACTACCATTTTAACATCATTATGATGTTGCTCTTTTTGGTCTGATTAACCAGTTTGATGATATTACTATAGCTCTTGGTAGTTCTCCAGGATTGATTTAGCATGGACAAAATGCTCCTTCTGGTTTTGGCTGGGGTAGAGTTAATTTTATTCATGGTATCTAGCATAGAGGCTGTGTTTTGGATTTGTGCTGGAAAGCGGTGATAACTTGGGGATATTTTTGTAGCTGCTGGGCAGGGCTTGTACTGAGCCAAGCCCTTTTCTTCTTCTCACCCCGCCAGTGAGGAGGCTGGGGGTGCACAAGGAGTTGGGACGGGACACAGCCAGGACAGGTGACCCCAACTGACCAAAGGGATATTCCAAAGCATGTGACATCATGCTCAGCATATGAAGGAGGAGAAGAAACAATGGAAGGAGTTTGAGAGTAACGATTGTGTTTGTCTTTCTGAGTCACCACTGCTATGTGATGGGGCCCTGCTCACCTAGGGATGGCTAAACACCTGACTAGCTTTGGGAAGCAGGGAATTAATTCCTTGTTTTGCTCTGCATGTGTGCATCTTCTGTTTTTTCCTATTATACTGCACTCATCTCAACCCATGTGTTTTGTCTTTTTTTTTTCGTCTTCCAATTCCCTTACCCATCCCACCACAGGGGAGTGAGTGAACAGCTGTGTGGGGCTAGCTGGGATTAAATGATCAAAGTACTTCATTAACAGTAAGATATTGCTTCTGGTGCTTGAAGAGTAGCTAGCTGCAAGGTGCTAAGTCAGAACTCCAGTTGAAAAAGAAATAGACACTGAATGCAGGAAACTAAAGCCACTTGTGACCACATCACAAGCAGCATTAAGCCAAAAGAGACTGTACTGAATACAGTTATTAACAAAGATGCCTCTGTACAAAAGGCATACATTTGCCAAAAAATAACTGGGGGCCAAAGACATGCTTATTGTTATAGCTCCTCTCAACCACATGCTTGTTTTTCACAGGTGCAGTCACACAGAAAGTAACTGTTTTGTCCCTCTTAGAGTAAAATGTAAGTGCAATGGCTTCTGGCAAATGAGAACTTTTATTTTCCTCACTGAGGGCTCAGCAAATATTTCTGCATCCCAGCCAGATTTTTATAATCCCATGCAAGAATTTGTTCCTGTGATTGTTACGTATCAGTACTGGGAATGTTATTTCCCTTCCTTTTGCTTCAGCTATTAAAGTAAAATAATTGCAGATGAACACTGTAAATGCAGAAAGTAAGGCACCTTTTAGAAAATTGCATCACTAATTACAAAGAGTACAAAACAAACTTCTTAATATCTGCAAACCTGTCCCTACCCAATTACTGCTTAGCTACATGCTTCCTGTTACAGCTCTAATGCAGCAATTTGCATATATATGTACAGTGTATATAAGTATGTTAAAATACAGCAGGAACTGCCAAGAGAACATTATTTCAGACTAACTCAGCTGCATGACTTTTAATCTCATCCATCTGAAGCGTTAAGGGAAGATTACCACTCTGTGAACTCATCAGTGCAGAGTGTTTCACAGTCTCTATGAAACACTCAATTTGTATGTCCTAGTGATAATTTGTAGCAAGTACTCCATGACAAGCAGCATCATGCACAGTGATGAGTAGCCAGAGTCCCGTTCATCTAAGGAAATATGGAAGAAAACAAGAGCTGGGTATTTCACTGGAGATACATACAGGACAAAGAAAAGGCATATGTGAAAACCAGAGAGAAAGAGAGAAAAATGAGAGGCAGATGGAGCAACTGAAGAGAGGGTAGACAACTAGTAATAAAGAGGATAAAGAGGCACTGAAATTATGTATAAACCAGGCAGAACATAAAAGAGGAAGCCTAGAGAAGAGAGGGAAAACTCTAGAATGTGGGAAGTGTCTCCTGTCAAGTAGAAATACTCCCTCTAACAGGAGTATCCATTAGTTTGATAAATCTTACTATACAGATACATACTACACATGTGTTTTCTTGGGATTTTTGTTTCAAGGATCAAAATGCAATCTCAGTTTTTGATTCTAAACATTGAAGCTGTTCACAAATACCTTATACCAATCTATGGTGCACACAAAGCCATGGAAAACAGTCAACAAGCCATCTTGGACACTTGCACGGAGAAAGGAAACAAAAATAACTCCTGTGCAAAAGACAGGTATCAATCACTTATGACTGTCATTTGGACTCCGTGTCATATGGAGAACATGGGCCCAAAAAACCTTGCTATGGACAGTGTGCAGGAGGGAAAAAGGAGAAAATGTAGTGTTTGTACAAACTCCAGAAGAGGTATATTCTCATTTCTTTGGCATTTCTGTTTCTCTTTGAGATTACTGTTAGCAGACCTGACCTCATCCTCCACATCCCACAGCTCTGCAGGAGCTCCAGGAAATCCAGCCCCCACCCCCAGTGTTATTTTTGTAATGATTATTACACTTAGAATTATCCTGACCTGGTAATTCTGCACAAGTGGCAGAGTTTTAGGATGTGAGGAGTATCTATTGACTTTTTTTTTTTTCTTTCTTTTTCTTTTTTCTTTTTTTTTTTTTTTTTTCCCAGAAGGGAGGAAAACACCCAACAGATGACTGAAAACTTGCAGCTACAAAGACAGAGGAAGGTGTACACCAGAAGAAAACCATCATGCTTTGAATTCCCTTTTCTTTCCAGAGATGAGAGGACTGCGTATGTGTACTGATATGTGTTGGTATGTGCTGATGGCTGTCCTACTGTGCAAGCAGAAGCCTCAGTGTGCCAAGTAGTTTCAGTTACAGAGCTTCCCCGTTAGTCCTTAAGTAGGATTCCAACTTTCTGCATTGCACACTCTAAACTTTTCCTAATATTCTACTAACTAATAGTTCAAAAGCACACTGATTTTTGTTTGGAAATGCAAAAAATTTTTAAGTTGCTGCATGTCAGCAACATCTTTCCTTTACAACCTAAAATGTCTTGCTTTTTATTTCCATTGGGAAAAATTTTAGAATCACAGAATGGTTGGGTTGGAAGGAACCTTAAAGACCATCTGCTGTGGGCCAGGACACCTTCTATCAGACCAGGTTGCTCCAAGCCACATCCAACCTGGCATTGAATACTTCCAGGTATGGGGCATCCACAGCTTTTCTGGGCAACCTGTGCAGGGCCTCACCGCCCTCACAGTAAAGGTTTTTTTCCTCATAACTTATCTAAATCTATTCCCCTTCAGTCTGAAGCCATTTCCCCTTATCCTGTCACCCCACTCCCTTGTAAATAGTCCCTCTTTATCTTTCTTGTGAGCTCCCTTCAGGTAATGGAAGGCCCCAGTAAGGTCACCCAAAAGCCTCTGTTTCAGGCTGAACAATCCCAATTCTCCTGGCCTTTACTTGTATGTTGAAACTGTATTTAAATATATAAATACTTTCTCTTTTGTAGAGTAATTTGAACCATTTCTCGACAGCAGTTTTTATGAAGATCAACTGGTGTTACGTTGAGGAAACTCTGTTATTAGAGAGCACTTATCAGACACAAATGTATTAGAGCAAAAACCACACAAATTAGTTTCTAGACCCATTATGTTGGCAAATCAATACAAATAAACTGCTTAAAAGGACATGACACATTAATTCCTTTGCTAAAAATAGGCTTTATAAAGTAGCTGCTTTTTATAGTAAAAAAAAGGTATTAGCCAAAGTGAATATAATTTAGTTAATTTCAAAGCATGTCAAAATGATTATGCAGTTACCTAGTTATCTGCTTCACAGCAAACTTTTTGCTAGGTTTGGGGTTTTGTTTGTTTGTTTATTTGGTGTGGGGTGTTTTTTTTTGTTGTTTGTTTTTTTTTTTTAATTGTATTGGAAATAAAAAAATCTCTGTCTTTCAAAAAAACCACTTTCAACACCCCTAGTGACAATGACACTTCTGGTTCCCATGTCACCAGGACCAGAAGTGGTCATGAAGATGACTGGAAGGAAGCCATCTTAGTTGCCAGTACCCCACAACATTGGGCTTTGCTGGTCAAACGCAGGCCCCTCACCTCTCTTGTTAAAACATCCCCCTTTCTGGAGGAATCCAGTGATGCCTCTAGCCGCAATACTGAGACTGAGGATCACTGGACACAGGCACAGAAGCTTGCTGCTAGGGATGGAAACTGGGAGATAACAGAAAAATTAGTGGCACCAGTTATTTTCAAACAGGGAAGGAACTAAAAATGAGAAGCAATATCCTATGGGGAATTGAAATAATTTTGCAAAGCTTACAAAGACTATGGATGGAGGTCGCCTTTAAAAATTTACTCAATGTAAAATGAGTACCCATGTGCTTGTGTGCTGGCTTGAAGGCAAAACCAGAGAGAGACTCCAAGTCAGAAAAAACAATTTAATAGGAGAGAAAATTAAAAAAAAGGTAAAATAAAATAAAATAAAACACATGCTGTTGTGTTCCATTAATTTGGTTTATATTTCATCGGATTGGTAATGTTTTCTCTATGTATCGGTCCTGTGATCTGCCCATCCCCCATGCTGAAATGTAACCCAACCCTGTTCCCTCCCAATTCTCCCTTATTGGGTGGTGCCTCTGGGCCCTGCCTCTGGGCCTGCCCCCTCGGGGAAAAAGCCCTGAAGGGGGAGGGGTGAGCTCTCTCTGGCCTGGGAGGCGATGGGGGAAGACCTCCAGCAAAGCAGGGCAGGACTTGAGAATAAAAGCTGTAAAATTCCATCCGAGCCAGAGAGCAGGCTTTTTTACTTTTGCCATCGACGGCTGTCTAGTCTCACGGGGAAAAACTACAACTGGCGCACAACGTGCGGCTTGAAGCCACAAAAGGTTCCCAAAAAGCTGGAAGACCCACTTGGGGAGCACGTGCCTGAGGAATCCCACACAGAGACAGACCTGTCAGGCTTGGCGTTTGCTGGGGAGTCTCAGAAACACAGGACTCTACTAATGTGCGGAGAGAAGACTCTATAACTCACAGAGTGGTTATGAGAGTAGGTATGAATTTATTCAGCACTGAGGTGCATGGGGATAACTCCTCAAAGACATGCACACCTGGGAGCTTTGTTTCTCCCTTTTTATCTCTACAAACTAAGGTTATACGATACGCCTAATACATATTCATTTTCTAACCCTGCCTGTCTCCATTTCATATTAAAATTAGTTCCACACCTATTTGAGGCTGCGCACTGCTCCTTATTGATCACTCTGGTGGTTGTCAGGGGTCTTTGGGGATGAAGTACATAGTCATCTTCTGAGTTGAACTTCTCACCTCGTCTCCTTGTGCATGCTCCTTTGTTCTTTTGGCCATCTTCCAAACTTCTATATTGTATTTTCCGGTTTTGGGGCCCAAAGAATGAGTAGATAATCAGTACCAGGTGAGCATAACAGTGACCAGAGCCCTAAAGGAGGAATTTAGAAGACCCATTGGGGCCAGAGAGAGAAGATTGATTTGCTGGGGGATTTTGAAACTAATATGTAACAGACTGGTGCTTTTTAGGAACAGTTCTCTGTTAATACAGTGTGCTCTTGGTCGAATGCCAGGCAGCCTTGCTTTATTTTCTCTCACTACAGGCCAGGGCTGCCGTTTTCTCCCTTGGACTCAAAACATCGGAGTGCTGCGAAGAAGCCCCCGACCAGCAAGCTGGCCCCAGAGAGAGAGTGACCACATGTTCGTGGAAAACTGATCCTGGGGACCGAGACTGAAAGCTCTTTATGTACCAAAAAGGGTCAGTTTCAGGCAAAAGGAGTGGTTGGGAAAGAAAGGAAAGGAACGCTGGAATTTTGGTGAGTACCACTTTTGGTTTTCTGAGGGAAAATCTTTTTCAGAGGCGATGTTCCTCAGGGAAAAGGGGTTTTTTTCTTTTTTGGGGAAGGTTGTGCTTTCCGAGTAAACCTTCAAAGTGCTTTTGGCAGCCTGGGGGGGTGGAAAAGGAAACTGTTTCCTCTTTTGGCTTTTTTTTCTCTCCAGCGAGGTGGTGTTGGTTTTTTTTTTTTTTTTTTTTTTTTTCCCTTTCCTTTCAGTTTCTCAGTCACAATAAAGAGGACACAGAAACTCAAAATCTGAGCCAAAAATGGGTGCAAGGCTGTCTGTGTCTCAAAAGAGAGTCTGTTACCACATTTTAAATGCCTTGGATGATGGGAAAACCCATTTTTCCAAGAAGCAGTTAAAAAATTTCCTTCAGTGCTTACTTGCTCAATTTCCAGATGTATCATCTGAGCAGATAAGCTCCCAAGAATTTTGGGAAGCTGTTGTAAAAGAATTGTCTCAATCAAGCTCCCCTAATGATAAAGAAAAAGCAAATTTTGCTCTTTGGAGCCTGCAGATTCTATTTGCAATGCAAAAACAAAATGAAAAGAATAAAAAGTTCGTTCCTTGTAGACTTTCCCCAGTTTCCTCAGTTTCTCCCTATCCTGACCCCAAAAATCCCTTCCCCAAAATCGGATATTCCTCGAGAAACCCCTAAACTTTCCCCAAAACTCCCTTCTTCCCCAGTTGGTAACCCCGGGTTCGGTCTACTTTTACAGGCAGTCCGAGTGCACAAAACTCACATCTTAGTGAATCCCAAGCTAGTCTCAGTTCTGGGGGAGGGGTCACAAGATGGAGGGGACTCCTTTGTTTCCTAAAATGGCTGAAGCCATGTGCTCCCGAGTCACAAGGAGCCTCTCTCTTTGTCTGTCCCTCTTTCCCGTAATCCCTTTTGCAATCCATTCCTCCCCCCAGACCCCCACTTCCGTTCAGTGCTGCCCCCGGCACTGCCCTCTCCTCTGACTCCCCTACCCTCAAACCTCCACCCTCCAACTCCTCCCCATGTGACTCAAGCCTCCAGCCCCTCCCTGCCCCTGGTTCCCACGGTTTTCCCGCCCACAGTCCCAATTCCCATGCCCCAGGGAAAGCGGGGGGGGGGGGGGGAAGGGGGCAGCCGGGAACCAGGAAGCAGGAAATTATCCTGGCTTCTCTGCCACCCCTGTCACATACCAATGGACAAAAAGAGGGGGTGCTGTCCACCGTAATTGGGACCCCTTCCCCCAACAACCAATTCAGGATTTGTGCAAAGCTCAGTCCAAATTCGGACGCAAAAGTGAATACTTTCGCAGCCTTTTAAAAGCAAATTTAGCAGGGAATCCTATAGTTCCCTTTGACCTCTGGCAGCTTTTTTCTGCCCTGCTTTCATCCATGCAGTTTAGGCTTTGGGACTCTACATGGAAAATAAGATTAAGAGATTTACTCCCAGAGCTTTGGCAAAATCCTGAAATGGCTGTTGATAATAATAATTTGCCAATTTGGTTAGAACATCTGTGTAGTGATGGTGAATGGGTTGCAGCACTCAAGCAAGCTCAAGAAATTCCTTTAGTTGTTTTAGAACGCATTAAAGAGACTGCTTTAAAAGCATTCTTTTCAATCCAGCCTGATGGGTCCTTCCAACCATACAGTAAAATAACGAAGCTTCCATCAGAACCTTTTGTAATGTTTGTGGAGTGATTAACCCAAGCTATCCAGTTACAGGTTAAGAAAGAAGGAGCCGAGGAACAGGTCCTGGAGGAGATGGCACTGACCAATGCAAACCAACAGTGCAAGGCAGCCATCCTCAGCCTGCCCATGGACCTGGCTCCAACCTTAGATGACATGCTGCATGTTTGCACCCAGAAAGTTCCTTTCATGGTGCACACCTTAATCACAGTTCCAGAGATGCATTCAGACCACCGCAAAGAGCTGCTGCTGCAGTCAACATGCCCACTGTGCCTGTGCCAGAGCCACCACCCAAAAGAAGAACAACGTGTGTCCTGTGTGATCAGGCTGGACATTGGGCATCTCAGTGCCCTTTAAAGAAGCAATTTCTGAGCTTTTGGCCCATGGGGGTGGGAGTTTTCAAGAGTTCAAAGGGAATTTTTCAAAAAGCTAAAATGTCAGCGTTTACTTGCCCAGCATGCCGACATAAATAGGGCAAATCCGAGGGGGGGGGAGAAAAGATTAAAAAGTGCAAATGTTAAATTAAATTATCCTGTTATAACCAGTTCTACCTTTCAGCAGAAGTCACCAGATATGACCCTTTCAGATCATGACGTAAGCAGACCCTGTCTAACCACAGAATGTCTCCAAAAGGCTTTTAGGTTGCAACTGACAGAGTCCTTGCACCTAAGTGACACAGACTGGCATTTAGGTTCATTGGATCTACAAGTGCTAGGCTCCTGGCAACATGTTGGCAGTAAGTATGTCATCCTTGGGGACACCAAGTATACACTGAGAGAAATCAAGATCCTTCCGGGTCTCTTCTCATCAAACCCTAAACAACTAGTTCTTCGGCTGAGATGTGTCCGCCCGCCTTTGTTTCTGCTTAAGGGGCAGATAATAGCTCAGGCAATTCCAGCACCTGACTCGTTCCCTGGAAAAAACAGTACAAGGAACAAACACGTTGAGGTTTGCCCCACACGAGTTATTGGGAGGGACAAACTCATAATAGGGTGTGAGGTCCATCACAGTGGGGAAGTAATAAACCTCAAAGGCGTTTTGGACACAGGCGCGGATGTAATGATTGTTCCAGAAAGTATGTGGCCCTCACATTGGGAACTGCAAAATGTGGCTGGGTGTTGGAGTCCAGGGCATTCCTTTGGCTGCCCTGGAGGGTCAGAGACCTGGACAGGGGGGGTCTGGGACCTGGCCCAGACCCCAGAGGGACATTGGCTTTGATCTCAGTCCATGGGAAAGGCTTCCTGCACTGCAGGAAGGATTGCAAACCACAAGAGTGTGAAAGATAGTAGTTTAGCTTATCACAGGGTGAGAAAATAGTAGATTTGGGTTTTTAGTATTGAAGTGAATGGGGCAAGAAGGAGGATTTGGGGCGTTGTCTCCTGCTTCTTCTTTCTTCTTCCCTCACTCCATTTTCTGCAGTGATGGTGGCACAAAGTAGTTTAAAGAGATTGGGTCAAAGTAGGGATGACCTGTTTAGTATAAGTGATAGGTATTGGCAAATAATGATAAATAAAGAATACGTGGCAATTAGTATAAAAGATAATAACTGCCCAGTCCAGGGGGAGTCATCAGATACCTGAGCAGCTGCACAGATTTTAGTTGGGCACTGAGAAAACTGTAAGATAAGAAACAATAAACGAAGCATGCAACTATTGTGCTGCAAAAATTGGTTGTCAAAAATATAACATTAAGACCTTAGCAGATGTCTAGCAGTTGTGTGGGTCCTTAAATTGGGTAAGATCTTGGCTAGGTCTGACCACTGAAGACCTAGACCCCCTCTTTAATTTTTTAAAAGGGGGAGAGGAGCTAAGTTCTTCTAGGACCCTCACCCAAGAGGCAAGAGCAGCCCTAGAAAAGTTACAGGACCTTACGGCCACCAGACAGGCCAACAGGTACAAATCAGACTTGCCATTTAAATTCATTGTTTTAGGGAAATTGCCACACTTACATGGGATGATTTTTCAGTGGGAAAGAGTGGAAACATCAAAAAAGGTCAAAGACTATAGGGATCCTCTCTTAATCATAGAATGGGTTTTCCTCAGTCACCACTGGTCCAAAAGAATGACCGGGCCACAGGAACTGGTAGCAGAATTGATCCAGAAAGCCAGGACCCGGATCAGGGAGTTGGCAGGATGTGATTTTGAGTGTATTCACATCCCAGTTGAGATAAACTCGGGCCAAATCACAAAAGCAATGTTGGAGCACCTGCTTCATGAAAATGAAGCTTTGCAGTTTGCTCTGGATAGCTGCATAGGTCAAATTTCAATTCATCAGCCTGCTCACAAATTATTTAGAGAACACATTCAGTTCAAACTGTCATTAAAAAGTGTTCAGAGCAGGAGGCCTTTAAAGGCCTTAACCGTTTTTACAGATGCATCTGGAACATCTCCTAAATCAGTAATAACGTGAAAAAATCCTCAAACTCAGCAGTGGGAGAAAGATATTGTCGACGTGGAAAGATCACCTCAGGTAGCTGAATTGGCTGCAGTTGTTAGAGCTTTTGAAAAGTTTCCTGAACCATTCAATTTGGTCACAGATTCAGCCTATGTAGCAGGTGTAGTATCCAGAGCTGAACAAGCTGTACTGAGTGAGGTCTCCAATTCTGCACTTTTCAACTTGCTCTCAAAACTAGTAAATCTCATCTCCCACCGAGAGCAACAAGTTTATGTGATGCACATCAGATCACACACCAATTTACCAGGATTCATAGCCGAGGCCAGCAGAAGGGCGGATGCTCTTGCTGTACCTGTGGAGATGGCCCCACTCCCAAACATCTTTGGACAAGCCAAAATCAGCCATCAGCTTTTTCACCAGAATGCACCAGGCCTAGTCCGCCAGTTCCACCTAACTCGGGAACAGGCTCGGCAATTGTGGCAATGTGTCCCTCTTGCCAGTAACACTCCCAGCCCCTGAGTGCAGGAGCAAACTCCAGGGGACTGAAGAGCTGTGAGGTATGGCAGACAGACATGACACACATCATGTCCTTTGGTAGGCAAAGATGTGTCCATGTATCTGTAGACACCTTTTCTGGGACTGTCTATGCAAGACCAGGCCCAAGATATTCCTAGAGCCGTACTTGAAGACATAAAATGTGCTGCAGACCCCAGATGGCACTACTCCACAACAGAATTTTGCCAATATTCACCAGGGAGTGGATGAAACATATATAAAGTTCATTGACACGCTTTGAGAGACAATAGACAAAAAGACTGACTCTCTGCAAGGGAGGAGCTGTTTAATAAACTGGCAATGTTGAATGCAAACACAAGAGTGTAAAAAGATTTTAAGGGCTCTCTCCTTAGACCTAAAACCCACCATCCAGCAGATGGTGGAGGCCGGTACATGCCTTACAATTGTAGAACATTGAGTCATCCTGGCAGTAAGCAAAGGAGTGGCAGAGGGTCTGGTGGCAGCTAAAACACCTTCATGAAGCAAGGAAAATATGATATGCTTTAGATGCAGTGAACAGGGACACATACAAGTTGAATGTAAATAATTATTTTGTACAGCAGCACCCCGCCTCAAACTGTCTATCTGCATCTTGCTTGGATGGTAGAGAACATTATAAATATTGTCCCCAGTTCCAGTCCCACCACCAAGTCTACCACCAGCCAGCTTACCAACCAATTCATCATCAGCATCCAGGAAACTTCCAACTGAGTGCGGGGCGGCACCGTGCAACGACAACAAATGCCAAGCTGTTTCACTCTTTTCTCCTGACCATTTCAGAAAGTCAGCAAGTAAGGAAGTAATTTATGATGAGACTGACTATAAAAAGGGATGCAGACTCCAGGAATCCTACCTGCAAATTCAACCATGGACCCAACATAGGTTGGTAGGTGCACTTGCAATCCATTTCTACAATGTAATCAACCACAATGTGGCTCTTTGGCACCCCCTACAGATGTTTTAGTTACTGGGCACTCTAGTTTTGGACTTGACTATTTACAAGTGTTACCAGAAGTTCAAACTGTAGGATGGAATGATGAAATCACAGTGACTGTTGTATGTTCTGATCCAGTTTGGTTTTTATGTCAACATACGCCTATTGCTCAGGCTTTTCTATTACCATACTCTACAGATACTGTCCCAGAAAATTCTACTGCTTTCTGGGCAGAGATTGTGGACCATGACATACTCATCATATGTGGCCTATTTAACAAGGGGGATAAAGTCTTTCTTTTAGGATTGGTGGACACAGGAGAAAATGTTAAAGTCATCGCCCATTCCAAACGGCTAGACAAATGGGAGCTTGTCCCAGCAAATGGCATCATCTCCGGAATAGGAGGACCAGCCATGTCAATGAGGAGTAAGAGAACCATCCTCATTGAGGGACTTAAAGGCCAGATGCAACAGTAAGGCCATTCATAATAAGAGCATTTATCACACTGTGGAGCAGGGACATTTTGCCACAATGGGGAGCCAGGCTAGAAATCCCTTCTCCACAATGGGATTTCTACTTGGGGCCACTGCAGACCATGCCACCCCTCCGCTGGGAAATCTGATGACCCAGTTTGGGTGGATCAATGGCCCCTGACTGAGACCAAGTTAAAAGCACTAAAATCTGTCGCAGAAGAATTACTTAAAGGACACATAGTACCATCAAACTCATGGAACACACCAGTTTTTGTAATAAAAAAAACTGGTAAAGACAAATGGCGCTTCTTACAAGACCTTAGGAAAGTTAATGCCGTCATTGAGTGTTGCTGTGTGTTATTTGTTTTCATACTGCATTTCATTTTAATACTGGGTTTTATAATGGTTTGTTCTGTACTCCTCTGTTCTCTTGGAAAATATTATATCCCAAAGATTGTCCCTGCTCCCTTACCTGTCCATCCTCCCACACTCCTCCCAGTCCCCTCCTGCAGGCCCGGTCTGTCATTTGGCTGTTCCTCCCAGCTTCTGGAGGGTTCGGGTAAAAGACATAGAATGATAGGGCAAGAGCTGAAGAGGTTCCTTCCTTTATGTTCCCCATTGGTTTCTTTGAATGTCCCTCCAACTCTGTTCCACTCCCACCTTATCCCTCATTGGATGTTGGTTTGTCCCCTCCTTTAGCCCCTCCCCTGCATATAAACCCGGGACACTAGGCTGACTGCATGACTTGGTTCAAGCTGTGATCTGGGGCAGAAGTCCAAATGGGATGGAACAAAGACTGAAACAAAGACCTTGGATTTGCCCTCAGATCAAGTCTGACTCCTTTTCTCCACTGCTGATGGGGTCTCTCTCTTGTGATAAGGGGAAAAAGGCCCTTTGCTGCTCCCCGGGTTTTTAGGACCAAGAGCAGTTTTCCTGTCTTGTCGCAGTCTCAAGCTAGCCTGGGCAAAACAGAGCCGTGAGAGATGAACGATAGTTAAGGACATGGGGCCCCTCCAGCCCAGACTACCCTCAACCTCAATGTTACCCCAAGACTGGAAGTTAGCTATTATTGATATTAGAGATTGTTTCTTTAATATTCCACTTCACCCCCGAAATGCACCAAGGTTTGCTTTTTCTGTACCATCTTTAAATAGACAAGCTCCTCTCAAATGGTACCACAGGCTGGTTCTTCCATAAGGCATGAAAAACTCACTTGCGATTTGCCAAATGTATGTAGTGCACATTCTTTCACCTGTTCCTAAGAAGTTTCTAGATGTGATCATTCTACATTACATGGATGATACACTGATTTGTGCTGAAACTGACTCTTATATTGAGCTTGTACTCAAAAACATTATCCAGACTGTTGAAGAAGCAGGATTTCAGATAGCTGAAGAAAAAATCTAACGCACGTGCCCATGGACCTACCTAGGACTCTGGATCAGTGAGCAGACCATCACACCCCAGCAACTCTCCATCAAGGATGACCCCAGAAACTTAAGGGATCTACATCAGTTACGCAGCAGCATAAATTGGGTTTGTCCACTGTTGGGGGTCGTGATGGAGGACCTTGCAGTGCTCTTTAACCTCCTGCAAGGCTGCAAGGCCCTCGACTCACCAAGAACCATTGCACCAGAGGCCTGGGAATTCATCCAAAAGGTATTTCCTTGGCCTATCCATGAGTCAGGCTCATCAGATGGATCCTGCTTTACCATTCCAATTTGTAGTTCTGGGTAAGACACCCAGATTTCATGGATTAATTTTTCAGTGGGATCCCAACCTAAAAGATCAGCTTCTAATCACTGAATGGGTGTTTAGGTCCCATCAGCCAAACAAAAGTATAACAACACCATCAGAAGTGATGGCTCAACTCATTATAAGAGCTAGAGATCCCCTCCGGACCCTAGCAGGATGTGACTTTACACTCATCTATCTCCCATTGACTTTTGATCGTCTGGATGCTTTGCTCCAGACAATTAACACCTCCAGTTTTCCCTTGACAGCTACCCAGGGCAAATTTAAATTCACTTACCAAAACAAACTATTTAATGAGACTTTCAACTTAGTATCAAAATCATTAAAAAGTTAAACTCCTTCAAAGGCTTTGAGCATTTTTACTGATGGGTCAGTTCCATCTCACAAGTCAGTTATGACTTGGAGAGATCCCAAGACTCTGGAGTGGGAGTCTGATGTCCAAATTGTAGAAGGACCTCCATGAATTGCAAAATTAGCAGCCATTGTCAGAGCTTTTGAAAGGTTCGACCCACCCTTAAATCTGGTCATGGACTCAGCTTACTGGTAGCTGGTATAGCTGAAAGGGCAGAGCACTCTTTAATAAAGGAGGTGTCAAATCCAAATTTATTCTACTTCCTTTTGAAACTAGTCTATCTTCTCTCCCACTGAGAGCAACCTTATCCCATTATGCATGTAATGGGATACACACCAACCTTCCACGACCCATAGTAGAGGGTAACCAGAGGACAGACACCTTGGAGATGGTCGTATAGACTACTTTACCAGACATCTTTAACCAAGCCAAGCTGAGCCATCAGTTGTTCCATCAAAACATACCAGTTCTTGTTGCTGTGTATTACTTGGTTTCATATTGTATTTAATTTTTATATTGGGTTTTATAATGGTTTCTTCTGTACCCTCCTGTTCCCCTGGAAAATGTAATATCTTGAAGTTTGTCCCTGCCCTTCCCCCAGCCCATCTCCCAAGTCCACTTCCTGGAATATAATCCAACCCTGTTCCACTCCCACCTTATCCCTGATTGGGCATTGGCTTGTCCCCATATTTAGCCCCTCCCCTGGATATAAGCCCAAACCATGTGGCTGGGCTTCCTCTTGGTTTGGGCAGTAGGATGAGGTTCCTGACCCAGGCTGGGGCAGGACCACAGAAGAAAGACTGAATAAAGTCCTGGTTTCACCCTCAGATCTAGTGCAAACCTTCCTTTGCCATTGACAGAGTCTTGCTCTCTCTGCTAAGGGAAAGGTTCTCGGCCACTTCCTGGCTTTTGGGACCCTGAGGAAACTTCTTCTAACTGTGGTTTGTCTCTTGAGCTAGCCAGGGCGAGAACAGAGCCGGGAGCTCCGTGAGAGAGACAAGCCACAAGCTCTAGTTCGAATGTTTAAATTATCAAGGGAACAAGCAAGAGCAATTGTAGGTTCCTGCCCCAGCTGCAAAAGTTTTGCCTTACCATACATGGGATCCAGGGTTCGTCCCTGAGGATTAGAAAGCTTGCAGTTATGGCAGACAGATGAAATGTGCTATGCTCCTTCTGAAAGTCTCAAGTACATTCATGTCTCCATAGACATTCTCTGGAGCTATTTTTGCCTCAGCCTGTGTGGGTAAGAGGCAAAAGATATGAAGTGCCACTCTCTCCTGTCCTTTTCCACTCTGGGCATCTCTCAAACCATTAAAACAGATAATGGCCACACCTGCGCTCCAAAAAGTTTCAAACAATTTCTAGACCAATGGGAGGTGAAATTGGCATACCCCATTCCCCAACAGGGCAATCTGTTGTTGAAAGGGCCCACCAAACCATCACAAGGGTCCTTGAGCAGTAGCGGGGGGGTATTGAAACATCATCACCCATTGAGAGACTGTGTAAAGCTCTATATGTTATAGACTTCCTAAACAATTAATTCATGGAACCAAAACCCCCCATCATTAGGCACCTCCCCAGTTCTAGTCAAGCCCAGCTTTCCGAGAAGCCACCTGTTCTAATCAAGGACCCTGAAACCAAACAAAGCATGGGCTCTTTCCCATTAGTAACTTGGGGAACAGGTATACCTGTGTAGCCACAGGGTCGGAACCCATATGGATGCCTGGAAACAATGCGAAGCCTTGCATTACGTCACCAGATTATGCCCCTACCAAAGATCCAGATGAACAACAAGAAACAGAATTAAGACAAAGTCGGGCAGCTTGGAGAAGGCGGAAGAGAAAGAAACCTCATCCCCAGCTGTAGAAATGCACCCCACACTCAAGCAGGCGTTTCCATATAGGGAAAGGTTTAAGACTCACCACTTGTTGCTCTAATAAGATAAAAGGACCTAGAAACTTCTTTTCTTTCCTGTCAGTAATTGGCACAGTGCCAAGACAAAAACACTAATAGGTCTCTTTACCTGTTCCTCAGAAAGGAAGCTATTCCCAATTGGGCTGTTTGCCAAAAACCCACCCGAATCGTTCAATAGTTGAGAGGACAAGGCTTCTCAGCACATTCTTGAGGTGCTGTAGCAGGTGTGTGGGACCTGTCTCTATACTGTGAATGACTTTGTTCTTTTGTTTTTGTATTATTTTCTTCTTTTATTAAAACCTTTTTGCTTTTTCAAGACATACTCGACCATGCTGTTTTGCTAGTTATTTAAGCCATTTTTCTGTAAGGTGCTGGACACCCTAAGAGGTACTGAACCCTTGCAGAGCTGATTACACCTGCGTCTTTGAGAAATTCAATACCCAGCTTCCTCTCAACAAACTGAAGACTAAGAACCTCATACTAAATATCCAATCACTCCTTTCTGTTAATATCATTCTGTTTGCTCTTCCTTAACTTACCTTTACCATTTCCCCCCCATCTCTTTTTCTCATCTTTTAATAGAGAAAGGGGAGACTGGGGAGAGGGGGGCCTTTCTTCACAGTTTAAATACTTCCCGAACAATCTGTTTTAAGTTAGCCCTTTATTTTACAGAACAGCCTACTCTCCATGAGTCCTCACCAGGTTTCTGATGGTGGCAGACCATCATAACCACTCATCATAACCATCTGGGTGCTCCTTGCCTTCCCTCCAGTAGCGATGTGGATTGTCCTTCACCCCCCCCCCAAAAAAAAAAAAAATCTGGGTCACCTTAGCAAAGACATTACAACAAGACAGTCTAAGAATATCCATGGGCAATGTAAATGATCCCCTATCAACATGGGGTAGGAATTCCCTTGACAGCAAACCATTATCTATACACAGGTAAGAAAACAAACCTGGTAGACACCTGGGATGAACGAACCCGGATTTTGCCACATGTACCAGAGGAACCCCAAGAACTGGACTGATTAGGGTCCTCTCAAACTATGTATTGTGTTCAGTTTTGCTATAGGAGGCCAAACCAGCATAGGACATTTAGTAAAATTGGTAGATCTATGGCTGGATCTGTATATAGGAAAAATGCAACACCTAATGATAAAAATAGATACACGCCAATAAATTGGTGCAATTACCAGCCCCATCTTGGTGGTCATCCCATCCCAAGGTATTGCACCGGGAGTTGTTTCTTATCTGCAGTGACAGAGTATGGGCAGGGATACCCTCATGACTCCAAGGCGGCTCCTGTAGCCTTGGCCAGCTTACCAGCCTCACCCCCAACATTACATTAATAAAAGATTGGAAGAGTGAATTGGCTTGCCAAAAATGATCATATGAACAATAAGATGAAAATTGCAATAGCAAAATTAACAATTGGAGTAAAGGAAAGAGGGTTGCGGTCTCCATTTTTTTACCTTGGGTGGCTGCAGCTAAGGCCCTCAGTAAGCTTTCTCACTTGGGGTGCTGGCTTGGTAAGCAGGCCAACACAACATCTGCTGCCCTTAGTGATCTATTAGTGAATGAGAAGACTACCAGGCATGCAACATTACAAAATAGGGCAGCCATCAATGTTTTACTACTTGCCCATGGACATGGCTGCCAAGACTTCGAAGGACTCAGCTGTTTCAACTTGTCATCACACAGCGAAACAATCCATATGAATATCTAGAAGTTGAAAAAGCAAATAAAAGATCTGAAGGAAGAACCCAGATGGGATCACTGAACTTTTCAAACAGTGGAGACTTAGTGGGTGGACCTTGTCTATTGTAAAAGGAATTTTGGGGATTTTAGTTGTTACAGTCATAGTTTCACTGGTGTTTGCTTGCCTAGTTAAATGCCATAGGAGAGGTCTTTTTAATACATAAAGAAAGGGGAGTTGTCAAGGTCTGTGGACCCACTGGGGGACTTCCTGATGCTATGCCTTGGAAGAATGTCCCCTAGACCCTAACCTCTCCTATGGACCCTGTTTAACTGACATGCTGTCAGTCAACCCCAGCATTAGATCCTCCTATTGGCCCGTTGGTCATTACACCCTCTGCTGACCATGTATGGTCAGGTTTCTAGTAGGGTCTTTGTTCCTTGTAACCCCATTGGTTTTTACTGCTGTCTGTTTACCCTTGTGTTTCCCTGTTGGTCACTGTACTCCCTTCTCCCACCCACACCTCGCGGTGATTGGTTGTTACCATTGGCTCCATCCCCTTCTACCCACATATAAGCCTGGGCTCTCTACGTGTCAGAGTCTTTGTCCCTCGGCCCTTCTGGTGTGTAGGTGAAATAAACTACCACTGGGAATCCACACAAAGACCCTTTCTGTCCTGCTGTTATAGTTAATCAACTGCTGCGTGTGAGGGCAGTGTTTGTTGTGTGCCTGGTGGAGCGCTCTCCTTGTGGGGATGCTTCAGGAAGTCTGCAGTAATCCACCAACCGCCCACACTGGAACAGTTCTTCTCACTGTTCTTGAGTAGCTGTTGAAGTGACACATACCTCCTTGTAAGGGCGCTCTCCATGGTAAGCACATACTTGAATCTTCTTTTCCGTGCCTTTATTTTTTTTTCATGTATCATTCTGAATACACAAAGGTAGTCCATGGGGAGAGTGTCTGACAATCCTGCCTATGCCTGTATTTTGCAACAGGTTTAGACTGATACCTCTACCTACAGAGACCATAAACATTAGGGAGCTGTGTGGACATTAGAGGTGTTACATCACTTCGAGTGGTACTGAACTAAGCTGTTATCAGCTAGGAGCTGAGAATCAAGGCATGTGTGCATATTGGTCATTACTCCTACAAACAATACTCAAAGGCTACAGAATTACATACATAAATTCAGGATCCCATTTCAGATATCAGAAACTTCACTGAGTTACAGTCACTGCTGCGGTAAAAGCAAACCTACCGTTTTTCTTTTCTGAAGACATCCTGAAACCAAGAACTCTTCGTTTTTGGTTCCAAGATTCAGGTGGTTTTAGAGTCTTTTCGCTCTCTGCAAAGCTTTGAGCCAAACACAAGAAAGAGTCGGAGTCTTCAGGTTCTGATTTTTCAAGGTTGCATGCTTCATTTATTGTTTCTTATCTTACAGTTTTCTCAGTGCCCAACTAAAATCTGTGCAGCTGCTCGGGCATCTGGTGGCTCCCCGACTCCTCCCGGACTGGGCAGTCGCTATCTTTTATACTAATTGCTACGTATTCTTTATTTATCATTATTTGCCAATACCTATCACTTATACTAAAAAGGTCATCCCTACTTTGACCCAATCTCTTTAAACTACTTTGTGCCACCGTCACTGCAGAAAATGGAGTGAGGGAAGAAGAAAGGAGACGCAGGAGACAACGCCCCAAATCCTCCTTCTTGCTCCCATTCACTTCCATACTAAAACCCAAATCTACTATTTTCTCACCCTGTGATAAGCTAAACTACTATCTTTCACACTCTTGTGGTTTGCAATCCTTCCTGCAGTGCAGGAAGCCTTTCCCATGGACTGAGGTCAAAGCCAATGTCCCTCTGGGCTCTGGGCCAGGGTCCCAGACCCCCCCTGTCCAGGTCTCTGACCCTCCAGGGCAGCCAAAGGAATGCCCTGGACTCCAACATCTCCCCCTCCTGTTTGAACTAAAAATACCTCTTTGGCAACCCTGTCTATGGTTTGCTGTATGCATCGAAGCAAACGTGGCAAGATCATGAGAAGAATTACAAGCCTTACTAAAATATATACAAATGCTTTTAAAATTCCCTTCCACAATGGTGAAAGGTCAAACAAATTGAACGCACTATCTATATTATGACCTAGTTACTTCTCTAAGTTTTTTCACACTCTCCTGCAATTGCTTGATGTTCTCATGAATGGATTTGGAATAATCTGACAAATTCATGCAGCACTTTCTCTCAAATTCCTCACTCTTATGCCCGTGTGTCAGCAATAGATAATCTATCGCTGCTCTGTTTTGGAGACTTGCTCATCTTACACTGTCAGTGTCTAATAACATGTCACTCAGTGCAAGAGAGGTAGCTTGGGCATGTTTGCTCAGCCAACAACCCACGTGATCCAATTGTGTCAAGGCTACTCCTGATGCTGCCTGTGGTGAAAAAAGTGCAACCGCAATTCTCTGAGCCTTGTTCCATGTGTGAACATTGTCATTACAATTTGGATCATACATCTTGATAGATCTTTTCCTTCTATATTTTTGTTCTCTCAGCAACGTCATGTTGGGTGTTAGCAATGAAAGCATTCCAATGCTGCATGGACCACCTTTGACATTTGCGGGGGTTGCAGGCCAAATTCTGTCCTCACAGATGAAAAAGATTCTTCTTGGCAATTGTGCTGGAACGTGGTTGGATGGCTTGTCCAGCATCTTAGTGTAATTACACCAAGATGATGAATTTCTGTAAAAATTGAGGTTTGGAGTGACATCTATTGTTCTGTTTTGTGCCACTCCAGAAAGGCTGAATTTCACACAAAATTGCATTTGGACCGATCTAAGAATTTCCAGTTCCTGAGGTTCAAAAGGTGCTACAGGAAAGAACTTCATCTAAACATCCTATTTGTCCACTGGATTTACAATGGACTTTGAAATCACTGGAGGGATGTCTGGAATCGGCCATTTGCTCCCTGGCAATCCCACTAAACATGTTGAGAAGGGTTTCCTTGGCTTTGAGTGTGTCAAGCAGATGGTGTCCAACCCTGATGCACTGGCTAGAGTTTCCTAAACATTCTCTTTTGGTTGGGCCACAGGCAAAACTGCCGCATTGCTTAAGGTAACCAAAGAGAGAATGAGGCACAAGTATAGTTCTTTCATGTTCAATGGCCTTTTTCCCATGGGAATCTCTAAAAATGCAACACCACCCAAGTTCCAAAGAAAACCTAAGCCTTAAAGAAAACTCAAGTCCTAGAGTCTCTTTTGCACATAGAACGAAGGGATGTCTGCTGTCTTGACACTGGCTCACGTCTGCGTGCCCACTTCTTTTTCTCCGGTCTTGGGGTCCGCGTCTGCTTGTGTCTGGACTCGGTATGGTTTTATGTGCCTCACCACCAGCCACTTTGGTCCGACCGCTGTGGAGACACAAGCATATCCTTTGCCTCAAGTTATTAATTTGAATGGCCCTTCAATCTGTCCTGTTTCTGGGTTTCTGACTAAAACCAAAGGATTTTCCTTCAGCTTCACTCTTGTGCTGTTTGAAAAATGTCTGATAATTGGTGGAGTTGGCTCTGCAAAAGAGCCATTTAGAAAATTCAACACATACAAGGCTTTATTCAAGCGCATGTATGGTGTTGCATCTGCTTCTCCTCTTTTTTGTCCGTCTAAAAGGGATTTCAATGTGTGATGTGTCCTTTCAATGACTGCTTGACCTGTTGGAGAGTGTGGGATACCAAAGGTATGATGGACACCCCACCTATTCAGGAATTTGTAAGCACTTTCCCTATATATGTTGTTCCATTATCTGTTTTGATTTCTTGTGGCATGCCTAATGATGCAAATGCCTGCAAGAAATGTTGACAAGCATGTTGTGCTGTCTCACCTGTGTGCAATGATGCGAAGACTGCACCTGAAAATGTGTCAACTGAAACATGAACATTTTTGAGTTTCCTAAAGGATGGATATTTTGTGACATCAGTTTGCCATAACTGCAAACTGTGCAATCCTCTTGGATTGACTGCTCTCATGGAAGCAGGAGGCTGTACAAGCTGACAATCTGGGCAAGCACTAATGATTTCCTTTGCCTGACTTTTGGAAATGCGAAAAGTTTCCATTAGTGCTTGAGCATTCTGATGGATAGAAGAATGCATGACTCAGTTTTGCTTGTTCAAAAATATTCGGTAAAGTCTTTGAAATTGGCATGGTCAACTTGTCTGCATGTGCATTACTTTCTACTAAAAATCCCGGGAGGGATGAATGTACTCTCATGTGAGAAACAGCGTACTTACGTTTTCTGTGTTACAACAATGTTCTCATGCACAGCAAGCATGAATACCGCATCTTGGACAAACATCCAGTGAGCTTGGGATCTCTGCAAGTTCTGGACAGTCCTTCTGGAAGTAGCTTTGTTTGACACACTTGTAGCACTGTCTTTGTTGAAAATTCATGAATGCATCTTTGACAGCCTTCTCCACTTGATCTCCCAAAATCGTGGCAACATGCTGTGGTGTCCCCACCTTGCTGCATGCCTCTAGAATTTCTGCCATAGAGGGTTGCCAGGCATCGCACTGATGACACGTTTTCATTCTGGATTGGCATTCGCAAATGCAAAACACTGAATCAAATGTGGTTTCACCCCCTCATCATTGACTTGTCTGTCCACTGCTTGTATGAGACGATCGACGAATGAGGTGAAAGATTCTGAAGGACTTTGCTTTACGTCTGTGTAACTACTTTCTGTAACTCCTGTCGGTGGAATTTGCGCCATTGCCTTTCTGGCTGCATTCTTGGTGTCTGTCAACACTTCCCGAGGAAAAAACCTGGCTTGACGAGCTGGATTGTCAAGTGGTGGATCACCAGCCAATTGTGCAACGGTGAGGCCTGCATTCGCTCCCCCCTGATATTTGTCTCTGAGCTCATTAAGAGCTTTTCTCCATTTTGCTTCCCAGATGATGAACTGCAAGTCAGTGAGGATCATTGAAGCAAGGGATTTGAGGTCAAATGATGTTAAATCACATATAGTAAATGTCCCTTTTAAAAGTTGTTTGAAGTGTGGAGACCTCAATCTATTATCACAAACAGCTTTCATCAGATCCTTGATGACTTCACGATCCAATCGCTCCCATCTTGGGTTTGCATCCTGTGCATCATAAGTCACTGGCATTGCCATACTTCTTGAACCCATCGGAAGCATCTCCCTTTTCAATGCATGCTTTCTTATTTCAGTCTAGTCTGTTGCAAGAAATTCCCATGCACCAGGAACCTGTGTCTTGTCCGACACTGGAATTGATTGCTGTGTTTGCAGCTTCACTGCTGCTTCGTCCTTTCCAGGATCTGCCTGGTTTTGAGGCTTTACCTCATCCTGTTTTGTTTCCTTTTCCTTTTCTTGAAGAACAGGAACTAGGGATTGCTGGGCATCTCCCGATTTCTCTGCAACATCTTTCTTCGTAAGAAAAATTTGAGAGAAAGAAGACATTGGGTCATGTTGGAATTCTGAAGCTGCTTCACTGAATTGCTGGAAAAACTGCCTCATAAAGTCCTTAGATAACAAAAATGATGATGCTTGATGTGAAAACTCAAGTATTTTTGCTTTCCGGATAGGAATGCCCTCTGAAGCAGTGATGCGGATGATGTCGTCATCAGTGATTGACATGTCCTGATCTTCTTCTGCAGCTTCATCGTCCCTCACCATCGGCAAAGGTTCTCTCGGCTTTTGTTTGAACTGTTGTTCTGAAGAAGTTGATTTTTTTATATGAAACTGGAAAAAAGTGGTGTAACGTGGCTGTCTCGCTGCTGAAAGGTGCTTCACTTGGTGTGCCTGATGCTCGTCGTGCTTGTTGTGGTTTCGCAGTCCTGCCCCTAGGTGACAATGGCACGTCGACAGCTGGCGTCTGCTGGCTCACAGTACTATTTGGATTTCCTATTTCTTTTCCTGCCTTTGACGGAGTACGTCGAGTTCTCAAAAGGCTTTCAATTTCTGGGTACATCTGTAAAATCTGAGATAATTTTGGACGTGCACCCATCTGCAGAAACGCAGCAGCTGTGTTTGAATCACCGCGCGCAGGCGATTCAGCGACCGGCGAGCCGCTGGTGGGTGGAGTTGAGCTCCGTGATGTTTGCCGCGTGGGGGTGGCACCCTGGAGACACTCTCCGCCTTGGCCACGCCCTGTCCCTGCCTGTTCCGCCTCTGCCTGTCCTGCCCCTGCCTGTCCCAGCCCGGCGGCGCCTGACGGAGTGCCCCTCCCCACTCACGCCCAGGGGATGCCCCTTCTCCCTCATCAGAATTTGCCCCGCCCAGAGCAGGATTGCATTTCGGGCCTCGTCCCTCTCCTGCTGCGCCTGCGCTTGGACCCGCCGCTGATGTTTCTGGGGTTTGTAGTACTCTGCTTGGCGTTTCCGGTTTCGGCTTACCCCCGGCACCCCGCGACGTGGATGTATTTTGAACTGTGCCACTTCCCGTAGCTTGCGTCATCGCCGTGCGCCGAGCTGCCGGTACGGATTCCGGTTCCCCCAATGCCTCAGTCCCGCGGCTTGCGACCTTGTGCCGCTCGTCCGTGAACTGTTCTTTCTTGTGATCCGCCCTCTCCCCGCCCGAAGCGCTCTCCGAACGCGCTCCGCGCCCCGGCGAGATAGGTTAGGATCGCACCCGCGCGCATGCGCGGCAGTCCCGCCATCTGCTACTAATTCGGTCGGGACCTGTTGTTCTCCCTCCGCCCCCCCCCCCCCCTGCACCCTGTTCCTGCGCGGAAGATGAAAGGAGCGGTGGGCTGCTGCTGCGCAGTGACTGTGGGGGGGTGAAGGGGCTCCGAGGTGGACTTTGTGTCGGAGCTGTCTCCCCCGCCTCTTGGGACGAGTGTAATGTGTCCTCCAGAACTGCTTTGAAATAAAGCATGTCCAGTTCCTCTTGATCGCTAGGATGGATTAGAAGTTTCATCTTTCCTGGGACTAGCATTTGATCAGCTTTCGGGGTTTTTGATGAACTTTGTGACGAACCCTGAGAGAGCTGAGAGCTCCCCCCTCCTCCATCTCCTGGAGGAGGTATTAAACTTGGGGAAAGCAGCTGTCTGTCTCCTCCCTCTGACTGGCCGACAGATAAAGCACTACTTTCTTCCCCCCTGCTGCTTGGCAGCTGCCCAGTCTTGGGACTTGCACTGGTATTCTCCGATATAGCTTCTAACATAATTCTACCTGTGGACAACAGCTTAGCAGCTATTTTGTCCTTCTTTGTGGCTCTATCATACAACTCCCTATTTGCTTCCTGCCAAACCCCTAGCTCAAATAGGACACGGGTCTCACAGTGAGGGTAATTACAACGGACCCAGAGCATCAAAGCCTGAAGCTCTTTCTCCTTGAGAGCCACACCGTGTGTTGAAATCACCCCCCTTAGGGCTGCTAAAATAGAGATCTGTTCCTGTGAAGTGGTTCCCCCCATGATCTAGATCCAGCTGTTCTTACCAAAGCACAAAGGCTTGTGTGCAGCTGTTGTCGAATTCGCCTCAGAGGTGTCCTGATCACTGTCCAGCAAGTCTCAGGGTGACGGATTCCAGGGCCTTGGAGATCTGTTGCTCTGGGACGAATTTGAGATGAGCTGCTCTGGCCAGAAATGTTCTTCTTCTCCGGCTTTTGATCTTCTGAGAGCTTGTGATGTTCACTGCAGAGGGTTCACTGTGACCCTTTCGGTGCCCCTTTCCAGAAGGCCACCCAGGGACGCCAGTTCTCCATTTTTGGTTCCGAGATTCGGGTGGTTTTAGAGTCTTTTCACTCTCTGCAAAGCTCTGAGCCAAACACAAGAAAGAGACGGAGTCTTCAGGTTCTGTTTTTTCAAGGTTGTGTGCTTTGTTTATTGTTTCTTATCTTACCGTTTTCTCAGTGCCTAACAAAGGTCTGTGCAGCTGCTCGGGCATTTGATGACTCCTCCTCGCACTGGGCTGTCGCTGTCTTTTATACTAATTGTCACATGTTCTTTATTTATCATTATTTGCCAATACCTATCATACTAAACAGGTCATCTCTACTTTGACCCAGTCTCTTTAAACTACTTTGTGCCACCATCACTGCAGAAAATGGAGTGAGGGAAGAAGAAAGAAGAAGCAGGAGACAACGCCCAAAATCCTCCATCTTGCTCCCATTCACTTCTATACTAAAAACCCAAACCTACTGTTTTCTCACCCTGTGATAAGCTAAACTACTATCTTTCACACTCTTGTGGTTTGCAATCCTTCCTGCAGTGCAGGAAGCCTTTCCCATGGACTGAGATCAAAACCAATGTCCCTCTGGGCTCTGGGCCAGGGTCCCAGACCCCCCTGTCCAGGTCTCTGACTCTCCAAAGCAGCCAAAGGAATGCCCTGGACTCCAACAAAGAACCAGGAACACAAGTTTTTAAGTCTGTTGCTTGTAAAAGTTCAGTTTGGGAAAAGACATGGAGCACCTCAGCAGAACAGAGTCAAGTTCCATGCAAAAAGGCCCTTTGTTCTGGATTTCCCTTAGGGCTAACCAAAGGACTGTGAAATAAGAGCGAGACTCAGAATTTCAGGTAAAAGCTAATACATCCCTTCTGATTTTATTAGTTTGATGGGCAGGAGTCACATTCTGCCCGTATGTTTTGAAAACAAGAAAAGAGCGATACAGTATTTCACCCAGCTCAAGCTGCCACAGGCAATATGTACTTCAGCCAACTCATTAGCAGTTTGAGTAAGAAGAAACAAACAAGCAAATCTATAGCTGCCATATTAGACCACTGTATGATGGTATTTGCATCTATTGAAAGGTGCCTCAATTTGAATGGAAGATGTAGAAGGCTTTTGTTTTTTTCCTATTGTAAAAGCTGAAAGAGGAGCTGGCTTTTTAGTTGCGTCAGCTTCCAAATATCAGGAGAAAAATAAAAGATATATCAGGTGTGGTGGTTCGAGAATGTTTTATTAGGTTTTTATAAGAAGTTTATGTTATGGTTCATTTCACTGTATCCCAGTTCTGTAACCCTTTTGTATGTTCTGTATAATAGGGTGTTTTGTGTCAGTCTTCCCACCCCCCACCTGACTTGTAACATCCCCTCTGCCCCTCCTCGCTCTGGGGCAGCCTGTCTGTCACTCCAGGGGTCCCTCCCGGATTGCAAAATCTCAGGGAGAGGGCTTCAGGTGATAGGTCCCCTGGGGGGAATTCCTTTAGCTCTGGATTTTAGTGGTCCAAGACTTAGGGGTGGGCACACCTTGTTACCCCCTGAATCCCCTGATCTGTTGTCTTGTTGTAACCCCCCTGGAGCCCCTCCCCCGCTTATAAGGTGGAGGAGGGAGATTCTCTCTCTCTCTCTCGCTTACTGGCCCCCCTGGCCCGAGGTTTGGACCAGCTGCGGACTTCCCGCAGCTGGGCCTGAATAAACATCTTTTAACCTGCTAAGCTGAGAGCCCATCTTCTCTTCTGCTGCCGTTGCTGTCACGACATTATTGGGTCCAGCTGCTGCTGAGAAGCCGACCAGCAGGTAAAAATAACCTGCGTGCCCATCCGAACTGGGAACATCTCTGGCTGTGTTGACCTGAGCTAGCCGGAGGTCAGCGCCCGCCCGGTGCGGGGACGGAACCAGACACAATCAGGATTAACATATTTCTTGATTTTAACTTACCTTTAAAAACACCATTTGAAATATAAAGGCTGAAATAGACTTCTAGAAGAAACCCGACATAAATGTGACATAAGTACATACATAAATATATTTTGACATAGATATTACATATAAACATCTGGACATTTCTACATTTTATTAAGCTTTTGCCATTGAGAACATTAATCACTAACTTTTGTTTCTCTGCATTTATGGACAGCCTCGACATTGCATTTTCAATATTGCTTCTCTTCTGCCCCAAAATTATGTTCCAAATTTACCAGACCACCTGGGGAAGCTGGAGTACAGAAGGTAAAGAACAAATTATCGTTATTCAATTAAAGAAAAAAAAAATCTGAATGTAGCGGCGTGTTTTTAAGTTTGTTGGATTGTTGATGAGTTTTAGGTATGTTTTGATGATTATATGTAAATTGGTTTGTTCTGTGTACCCCCCCGTTTCTCCTTAATGGGTTTTTCCCTAGACTTGTTAATGTCAATCATCCCTACCCTCTCTACCCTAGTTGTCAATCCCCTCTCTCTTCCCTTGGGCGCCCTGTCCATCACTTCAGGGCCCTTCCCTGGGTTCTGGAAAGATCCAGGGAGGGCGTCGAGTGGTTGGTGGGTGCCCGAGGAGTTCCCCTCCCCTTTCTTGGGATTGGATCCCCGTCTTGTGGTTAACACCCCTTGTTCCACCCCCTTGGTCTTTCATTGGTCGACCAGTTGTCGCCTCCCCTGAATACTCCCCCTGTTAAAAGTTCTTGCACAGCTCTGCTCGGGGCTCTCTGAGCGCAGCTGCCACCCGAGGTAGAGCTACGTTCGTTGACTCCCTCAATAAACACCTTCAGCACTGTGCCAGAGAGTCGGCTTCTTTCTCGCCGCCGTGGTCGTGTCTACATCTTCAGCTCTGTCGCTTGGTGGGGAACCAAGCACCCACGGGGAGGAGGTGGCTTGCGTGCCTCGCCGCCCCGACCCACAGAACGCCAGCCGCAGTGCCCCTGAGCTAGCCTGTGGTCTGTCTGAAGTGACAAGGCACAGCGACATCTGAAGATACAAGTTTTTCCAAGTCCTTTAATTCAGATTTGCTTTTGAAGAACACATTACATTCAGTTTTTAAGACCTTCCCTTCTTCTGCCCTTGCTGGAGATAGGTATTACATATTCTGAAGCAAAATTAAACAGTTTATTTTCCTACCACCTCTCTTGCCATTCAAGTGAGGGAATGATGCCATTATATGCTGTTCTCAAATCTCACAGCAACAATCATTTAGCCAAAAGATTTAGTGTGTGACCCCTTCTCCTTGGTTGTTGTCACTGAAAAGGTAAATGGTTTGACAGTGACTACTGCTAGCCCTGAATTATACCAACAAAAATCTTAGAGCTCAGCAAGAAGTTGTGTATTAATGGAGAGACAGGCCCCATTTACATTATATACATTGATTAGGTTCTACAGGTGGTTTTCAGTAACTCCCAAAATAAACTTCCCCATATTTTTACTAGGTGCTGTAGGGAGGCTGGCAGGCCTATAGTTTTCAGTCATCCTTCTTGCCGTTCTTGAAAACAGGGACAATGTTCACCAGCTTCCGGTCAACTGAGACTTCTATGGACTCCCAAGAATATTCAAAAATCATTGAGAGAGGTTCATGATGACATCATCAGCTCTTTGAGTATTCTCAGATGAACCCCATCATGCCCCATATCTTTGTACAGATTCAGCTGGAGCAACAGAACCTGCACAGATTCGGGGTCAGCTGGGAGTTCGTCACTCTCACAGTCATAGTACTCCAGCTCAGGGCACTTGGACCCCCTTGGCCCATCAGCAGTGTTGGAGACAGAGGCAAGGAAAGCGTTAAACACCTCTGCCTTGTCTCTGTCCCTGTTTGGGAGGTGACCATTCTAAACCTGCAAATGGGCCCTTGTTATTGCCACACTACCTTTTACTATTAATGGTTAAAGTAAACTCTTTTCACTGTCCCCCACAGTTCTGGCCAACATCAACTCCAGTCAAGTTTTGGCTGCATGAATTTTTCTCCCTCACAGCAGCATCTCTGTTTTTCTCCTATGTCACCTGACCTTGCTTCCACTGGCCATATATGTTCTTTTTCTTGCTTTAGCTCCAAAAAATCCCTGCTTAGCCAAACCAGCATTCTGCCTTATTTGCTTGACTTCCAACATTTTGGAATTTCCTGTGCATTTAGGAGATGGTGCTCAAAAAGTGGCTAGCGCTAATAACTTCTAGCGCCTTCTCAAATGTTTTCTCAGAGACCTCATTACTAGTTCCTGAAGTCTGCTCTCCTCATGTTCACAGTTGAGTCACTTTTCCTCCTGTCAAAAGATTTTAAACTTGATCACTTCATGGTCACTGTGGCATAGATGGCCATCAATCACCACCTCTGGCCACCAAACCTCCTCTGTTAATGAACAACAAAACAAGGAGGGCGTCTTTCCTACTCTGCCCCTTTACTACTTGTGATGCCTTGGTATCATCAAGTTATCACTCACGAGCTTTAGGAATATTCTGGACACCTGAAGGACAACACAGTCATCTGTCACAGCCAACATGGCTTCATGAGGGGAAAGTCCTGTTTGTCAAGTGTGATTTCCTTTTATGACAAGGTAACCCACGTGGGTGATCAATGGAAATTAGTTGATGTAATTGTTTTTGACTTCAGTAAAGCTTTTAATACTGTCACTCACAAGATCATTCTGAACAAAATGTCCAGCTCACAGCTGGAAAAACACATCATGTGTGATGATGTGACTGGGGTGACATCACACTGGATTCCACAGGGCTCCATTCTCAGCTCTGTGCTCCTCAACATCTTCATACATGATCTGGACACAGGACTGAAAAGCACACTAAAGAGCTTTGCTAATGACAGTAAACTGGGAGGAGCTGTTGACTCCCTCAAAGACAGGGGCACTCTGCAAGAGACTTCAATGAATCAATGGGCTGGACAATCATCAGCTGTGTGGAGTTCAGCAAGGGAAAGTGCCGGAATCTACACCTGGGATGGATCCACCCTGGATGTATGGAGAGATTGGGAAATGAGAGGGTGGAGAGCAGCACCAAGGAAAGGGACCTGGGGATCCTGGTTTATGACAAGCTGAACATGAGCCAGCAAGCAGTGCCCTAGCAGCCAAGAGGGCCAACCCTGTCTGGGGGGCATCAGGCCCAGTATCACCAGCCAGGCAAGAGAGGTGTTTGTTCCACTCTGCTCTGGGCTGGGGCAGCCTCGAGTCCTTGGGGGAAAAACTAGGGGCAGTTTCGGTGCCGCAATATAAGATGCAATGATATTAAAGAGTGTTCAAAGGAGGGCCATAAATATGATGAAGGACCTGAAGGAAGAGCCTTATGAGGAGCATCTGTGTTCACTTGGTCTGTTCAGCCTGGAGAAGAGACTAAGAAGGAGACCCCATTGGAGTCTGTAAACTTCTTTGTGAAGGGAGGAAGGGGGCAGACACTTAACATTGTGTCCAGTTACCAGTGACAGGACACAAGGGAATGGCCTGAAGTTGTGTTGGAGAAGTTTCAAGTTGAGTATTAGGAAAAGGTTCTTGCCCCCAAGCGTGTGTGGGCACTGGAACAGGCTCCCCAGGGAAATGGTCTCAGCACTTGAGTTCAGGAAGTGTTTGGACAATACTCTCAGTCACATAGTGGGATTATTGGGGTGCCATGTGCAGGGCCAGGAGCTGAACTTTGATGATCCTTGTGGATCCCTTTCAATCCAGGATATTCTGTGATTCTACTCTGTGTTTGTAGCTGCAGGCATGTATCCAGCTGAATGACCATGTGAGATTAATACCTTCTATATTTGTGCTTTGAACTTGCTGCTGAATTCAGAGGAGCTAAGAAATACATGTAACTTAGAGTCTAACAGATTCTGCATAAATCTGTAAAACTGGATGTTTCACATTACTACAGACAGTACCCAGTGGCAGATCAACTCACGTGTGCTTTAAAGTAGATCTGCTAAAATGAATGAACCCAGATGAAACAACCCTGGTGAATTCAGTATTGGCACCAACCCTGGATGTAAAAGCTCCACTGTAACACAACTAAAAGCCAACTGTGATCTGTATGCTGCCCATGAAAGAACACAGGTATTTGCCTGTTTTTCAAGTTCTCTAGTTTCATGCCTGGTCTGTTGTCAGTTACTGCACATGAAGGCTTTCCTTGTAAGAGACATGGATAAGAAGCCAAGTAATTCTTCACTGGGGGAAACACTAGAGTCTGTCTTTCTTCAGGAACATTGACCATATTGAAATCTCTTAAGATTAAAAAAAAAAGTAGTTAGAAAAATAAGGTACAAAATATTGCTTGTTATCAGGCACGAGAGTGCTTAAGAGTTTTTCATATTCCACCACAGCCTACTTTCTATCAGCCAGTTCAGTATTTTGTAGTTTTCAGTGGTATCTCTTGCTGAGGCCACCTACTGATCATCTGTGTGAGCTAAAACTTGAGTACTTCAGATTTAAAATCCAAATAAAACCAGAAACACTTAAGATTTAAAAGGTTAAAAATACTTTCTTTCAGCCCATGCTCATTTACATTTTTGCACGGGCAAAACCCCAACAACTCTGGACAAAATGTATTTTGTAATTATTTTGGAAGATTAAAAGAGTAAGTATTTTGGAAGATTAAAAAAGTATACATGAACATTCGAAACATGTTAATTCTAACTGCCAGGAAGAGGACCAAAAAATAATTGGCCAAAGCGAAAGATTTTTTCCACCTCAGAACAGCTGCTCTACACTTAGAGCATTCTTTCTCGCCCTGTTTATAGTTACAGATCTGAGAACCTAGATTACAAATGTAAAACTTCCAGCAATGAAGGCAAGTCTTTGACACAGTAAAATATTACAGCAGTCTCTAGTGCCACTGTTGAGAACTCATCTTCCCTCTTGAAGAATATATAAAGGCAAGTCCTCCATTTCACCAAGGCAAAAATGCCCTAAAATCTTATTCCTAGAAAAACAGGATTGGCAAATTTTACAGGTACATCTGGAAGTGCTGGACTGTAACATGCACTCAGTTATTGCTTCAAGGCAATTGTCACAAAATTGTTGGCCACAGCTGAATTTAACACCTTTGAAAAGGCCAGTTTCATGTATTAAAAAGTTGACTGGACAAGTGCACGTACAAGTCAATGCTGTCCTTACTTAGAGCAGGAATTTGGACTGCATGACCTCCTGAGGTCCTTTTCAGTCTGGATGATTCTCTGGCATGGCCATTTTTATACTCATAGAAATTTTAAAAGAAACCAACCCAGGAACTGAGTATTTTACCTAAGTTCTTGCAAGTAGTTTAATTAATCAAGTTCTTGCACTTAGGAAAGCTGAGGAACTTGAAAATGCCACTCTGGAGTCTATACAGTAAAACATAACACATAAACCAGGATTCCTTTACATGCTTCTTTGGTGAATTATTTTATAACACTTACAGTGAATTCTCATTTTATTTCATACACTATACATTAAAATTGCAACTAACAGTATTTCAAAATAAACCAATTTCCAAGTTCACCATACTTTCCATTTCAACACTTAGGCATTTAAAATACATGAAAGTTAGATTAATAATAAAGTAGACCTGATCTGAATTCAGACCTTACAAAGAGCAACATTTTGCATTATATTGCCATGACTACTTTTCATTAATGATAACTACACAATGACTGATTAAAATGCAGATCAGTTTCACAGCATTCACAAAAACAGACTTGCCACATGAATGTGAAAAAAGCAGCAGGCTCTCATAATTTAGAAGTGGCTTTCCACATGCTCGTTTTACTTGCAAAAACCATCTCCCTACCCCCCATTTTTACTGATGAAATCAAGGATTAGGTTATTTAGAATGATTAAAAATCATTTTCAGGCTGAGTCTGAAGAGGGAGAGGGCAAAAATTATGTATTTCAGTGGTTCCATTGCACATAAACAGACTTAGCTCTGCTCCACAAAATATTTAAACTAGCAGAGATTTTAAGTTACATACATCAGCACTAAATAATTAAGGAGACAATTTTATACACACCCCTCCAATCCAACAAAAGAGAAATTAGAGGAACAACCAATTGTTTTTTTAGCCTTTCTGTACACTTTGAACACCACCACTACTACACAGATTTGTATGATTATTACACTCTCATATGGAACATTAGAGTAAAACTAAACCTTGAAGTTATCAGTGGAAAGTCAACTAAAATGGCACTTACACATCCACACATCAGTTTCTATTTTGCTTTATTCACACACTTAGTTAAGGTAAGCCTTGCAAACAAACCGCAAGACACCCAAATCTGCATTCTGTGCAGCTTCGCTCCACACCCATTTTTTGTTGTTTTTATACAAAGCAAAATATTCCCATTTGTCATCTTCTGCCACACTGCAGCAAAGTAAGTTTTTTATGTACCTGTAAATTATAACATTTAAATCTACTTCAGTCACTTTTACAGTTTCTGTTTTTCTCACAGCTCCATTAACAGTAAAGTTGGAAACATTTTTAAAAAACCAGTAAAGACATCAGTCTCCTACTTGCAAGTTCTTACAACTTAAGAAAATTAATTCCTTTCCACTGGCTGACAGCGTATCAGATGTGATGCTTATAAAGCAGATACTTAACAATTCATATCCATTCCTTATGACAGAGAACTGGTACAAGGAAAAGTAAACCCTCAATGCAATCACATGTGAAATCTGATCCCCGTTGTATGACTGCATATGATACTCAATTTGTCTGTAATTTTTGAACAGTCTTTTTTTAATTACACTTCGGAAACTATATCCCCATTTTTAAAACAAGTTATTCTACAGTGTAAGAAGAATCCACAGAGTGGATTCCCCAAAGCTCATTTTCTAAAAGCCATTTAAACAATAACTAGGTTAGCAAGTCAGTCATGTCCAATGTGCTAGATCCAGACCAGGACAGATTAAGAAACATTTTGAAGCAGTGTTGAGTAAATAATTTTGGTAAGCTGTAAAACTGCCACATGCAAGGTATACTGTACTATAACAGCTCCAAATCCTTTATAAAAACCTTGCATCCCTTCTTCCCGTTTTATAGTATTTATGCAGTCTTTCATTCCCTCATACTGAGTATTGATTGGAAGCACTTCATAGCCAAGGTCTGTATTGTCAATTATTGTGCGTGTCCCTTGAATATGAAGGCGGTGCAAAACTGTTTCCAGTGGGTAAAGCATGACATCAGCACAAAGGCTAGCAGCAAAGCTAGCAATAAGTTCTGGAAAATACGCATCCAGCATGTTCTGCACTGAAGTGGAGCTCTCAGCTGGAAGGCTGTGGGAATTATCCCTTTTCAAAACAAACAGGACAAGCTTCTGGACGATGGAACTGATAACGTAGTGAAGAACTCCGTGTAGAGCAGTGGGAAAAGTCAGGACCATCAGAGGAAGGAGACGCTTGCTATGGGGTACTCCCAAGCCTACAACTCTGCCGATTCCTTCTTTCACGCAGTCCAGGATGCCAGGATTGTCTCGAATTATTTCACTCTACAAGCACAAAGGAGTTACAACTCATACTGAGCACTTCAAAATCATCCTGACATCCACTCTGACACTTCATCACTGCTCAACTTTAAAAAAAAAGAGCTGAACACTTGCATGCTATTATGTCTACACAGCTGTACAAATAAAAGTCCCTTGTTATAACACTTTTCACAGCATTCAACTGAGCTTCTTTTCAAAGAATGAACCCATCTTAAAGAGGCAAGCGTTTTTTAATGCATATTGCAGTCACTTGTGTTTCTACCAGAGAAATTCAACCTTTAGTCTACTGCTGAGAGTATCAGAATGCAAAACAGTAATGAAGTTAAAATGTCTACATCTGGAGCAAAATGTACTTATTTAGTACTTACTTCATTCAAAATTCCTTTACTTTAAAGACTATGACTATAACCTTTGAACTTGAATCTACATAGTAACAGACTTACACAGCTAGTGTTGAAAGGTCATTTTTGACATGAATTTAACAGATTTAGTTTTGAATAGGATTATATGCATTTGAAGTAGTATTCTTTACCCGTGCTGTCTCTTAGTCAAGAAATAATTCTGTTCATGTACTGAAAACAAAAAATGTAATAATTATTTACTGTTACATTCTACTGTGCATATAGGATTAAGCTAAAAAGATTATTTCCCCTACTAATGGTTATACTCCAGTGCTTTATCATGTGGTTTACATCCAAAATTCAAGATTTCAGTGTTCTCCTAAATATCCAAGTCTCTGAGTCCATGTGGTCTATGTCCTGACCTCATGCCAGGATAAACCACCAGAATATTCCTCAGTATTTTGAGGAAATACGAAACAGCCTGCAGATCCTTCATGTCTTTTCTGTGTGGGAGAGAAACTAGTTTAAATCCCGAGAACATAATGTTGTTGCAGACATTAAGTACAAGTTAATCAGCACAACCCTTACTGACTCCTCTTCTTTCCCACATTGCTACAGTCACTGTACTTCAAAATGATTCTTGCTTTGGCCTGACACAGCACCAGGAGGGTTGAGATGCTAATGACAAAAGAACAAATGTGACAGATACAAATTTCCACCATTTACACATATTTTGATGAAATGTACTGACTTAGATAAGTGTCAGACAGATACTGTTGAACAGCATGGTTTATCAGAATTGAGACAATCAAAGTCAATATAAACCTGCTAGCAGGAAATCCAACAATCTTTAATTTTTCTGGTTTGTCACTGGTCATGTCCTCTTGCAGCACAGGAACATAATGCAGACCTGGCAAACCAAGCTGCCCCCTGGCACCGATTAATACAGTATAAAAATCTTCACAAATGCTATTATTACCTCTGCTGTGCTTCTAATAAGCTTATGATGGTATTTCCAGTAACTCAAGAACATATTTCATACATCATATATACACACACACTTGCTCACTAAAATACTTGCACACAGCTGAAGCTACTAATCTTAAATTCTGCAGATCTCGGTGGAAGTTTTGTAACTGATCCATTACAGAGAAGACTGCCTACCTAAAAGGCTGAGAGAGATACTTTTCTGTTTTTTTTTTTAATTGCTTCCTTATGACCTTATGAAGTTGCTTTCTAGCAAAGAAACTTTACGCTTAACTTCTTTATATTTTATCTACTGAAACACATAGATATAGCATGTCCCTATTTCATATGCAATATATTCCAACTATCAACATTAAATGTCCTTTCTATTTTTAGAGTTAAGATAGTGCACTAATATACCCTTCATAGTAAACATCCATTTCAGCTAAGTCATACAGCCTAAAGCAAAACAAATGCAACTACTGCAACATAAACCTGAATTCAAAGATTAATTTCTCCACATAATCTAATTTAATCTAGAAAGAGTAACAGTATTTTTTAAATGTTCCAAATATACGTAAATTACCTGTACAGTTTCAATCAGGCTCGCAGAATAAAAAGGCATTGCTATCACATGCGCTAACCTGTAGAAATTAACAATGTAAGAATTAACATAATGACAATACTGTAATTTTAGCCAAACAGGCACCTGAAAGTTGATAGTTATCTACTAAATTACTCCTGTGAGAAAATTAACTAAGCATAACTCAGTTACTAAAATGTACATCAGCAAGTGGAGATAACCTTCAGTCAAAAGTTTAAATTCTATTTCCATGTGACCAGACTGATTAGGGTCTAAAAGAATCTAATCTTTTACATCAGTTGAGTTCCATAGACACAAGGATCTAGTATGAGAAAACCTGTGAAAGTAGTTGTAGTGGTTTCACATTTACTAAATTCTGGTCTTAGTACTCTTTTTCTGTGGGAGAGAGACTAGGAGAAAAACAAAGCAGGCTCAACCTTAAAAATTAATGAATAGTTTTATTAACACATACTAAAAGAATGGAAAAAGAAAGTTGGGAAAAAAATTAAAACAGAATGAAACTCTAAAAAATACTCTTCTCTCCCTTTACAAACTGTTAACTTTCTTACAAAACAACATAAAGAGATAAAACTTGTAATTTTCAGTCAGTTTCACCATCTGACAATAGTCTTTCATCAATTCTTTAGGGGAAGAGTCTCTCTTAAGAGTCACGGATCCCACTGACAACCTAGAACAGTTCTCTTGTGGGTTTTTTAACTGTCACAAAAACAGCTGCTCCAGGAAACCTGCTTTCATGACCCCTCCCATTAGCAGGTTCCCAAGCTGCTTATGGGTCATGGGTCCTAGACTTTTGCATATTGGGGTGTCACCGTTTAAAGGTGAGTAACTCTAAAGTAAAGAATTCTTCATCTCAAAGTACAGAGATATCTTCTCACTTCCTCACTGGCGCAGAGGGCTTCTCATCTCTATCTTTGTTCAAGCATTTTATAAGATTAATATTACTTAGTCTACCACAAATACCTTTGCTCAAATCTACACACAAATCTAAACAATCATCTCTCCAAATGCATATATTTCCCATAATTTAAAAGAATAATCTAAATATAGAGTTCATTTCCATGGGTTCAAATAAGAATGGAACAACCAACTCTTTAACCCTCTGTCCCAATAGTCTTTTCACTCTTGCTCTACTGACTTCATGTTGTTTCTTCTTCATGTTCACTCTGTCCCTTTCTTTTCTCTGTCAGAGAAGGGCCAAGGTCTGGAAGCTTCATGTTGCTAGGAAAGGGTTAAATCTGCCCAGAGTCTTTTTCTTTCCCACGGTAGCTCATGGTATTAGATGTTCAAGGCCTCGCTGGTGAGGGAGGAAGAACTTACGTAGAAACATCAGAGATGAGAGCACCTGGGCAGTTTGGAATCACAAAAAACCAGGCAGGACTATAAATGCCTTTTCGGCCCACCCCTTGGTGTAAATCGGGGCGGCCTCAGCCTAAACGGTGCCCATAGCTCTTACCAGGGGCTCGGCAGAGATGTCTCCCTGCTCCAGGGAAGTTTAAAAAAAGTAGTTGTTGTAAAGCAGCAACTCTCCTTCCCCCCCCTCAACCCGGGAGCCGATAGAATCCGACCAGGCCTCAGGCCAGCTCCCCCCCAAAAGGGGGAGCAGCAGGCCCAACTCGATGTCACCTGTCTCTCCCTCACCAAAAGAAAGAAGAAAAAAGCCCACCTACAGGAAATCAAGGGGTTTTATAGGGTACTTCTCAAAGTCGTAGCCAACAATTTTCAGTGGTCAAAACAGATGCTTCAATACTCCAACTAACCCTCTGATAGGACCTTGTCCTTTCTAAAGCAATTCCCAGGTCCTGACCCAGAGAATCATTCTACATTCCTCTATAACTAAAAAACCAAACTGGTACTAACCCATGACAGTAGTGTATGCAATCAAGATTGTTGAAAAAAATCAACATTTGAAAAGTACTGTTAGCACCTTGTCAAGTAAACATAGCAGTAGACAAAACTTAGGTCCATTTGGTAGTTTTATTATATTTAGATAATAAGACATAACACACATGCTATACTTACCCTTTAAGTAAAAAGTGTCCGCCTATCTGCTTGATGTTCCATTTATGTGAAAGCTCTCTAAAATAAAAAGTATTTACCACAATATGAAAAATCATCCACATGTAATTCTCAAGCAATTCTTCCATGAGTGTCAACAAACAGTTTTCATATCATAAATTCTACTATTTATGTTGAAGCATTACTCATACTGGAAAGACATAGCAAAAACATTTAGTAAATCATGCCTAACTTCTCCTAGTTTTTTGGGCTTGTCAGACATTCTATCAAAAAAGGTTTCAATTATTAATTAACAAGATGTTTGCAGCTCTCACAGCAACTGACTTTAACCAGTTCTGCATTTATTTAGCAACCTTATGTACAAGCACTTAGGGCAATTTTCAGGGAACACTGGAGTACTTTAAAATCTTCATACTTTTCCTTTATCAAGAAATCATGTTTATTACATTTTGGCTTGGCTGCACTCTTCTATTCTTTAGGTTATGTCTACCCTGTTGTTTCTTTCCTGAAAATCTAAATCATATACTGGCACAATCAGATAAGAACAAATCAAGTACAAGAGATCAGACTAGAAGTTACACAGTAATTCTGCACAGACATAACTGAAGTTTTTTGTTCATTCTTTTAGTTATGCACTTCAAAATACAAACAGCAAATGTTTACCTTCCAGTTGACAGAAATGTAAACCCACTAGGTCAAGACAGCATTCAAATACTGCACGTACTTACAATGCATATGGTCAATATTCTAGCTATGAAGTATAGATACTTGTCTGAAGTGCTGGGCACACTTTAATAATGAGCTGTCAGTGTTCAGTGTCAAGTGTCATCCAGGAAGCACAATCAGACACTGCTTGTAGTTAAAATAATTGTAATCCAAGAAAGATAATATTTTAGTCTTTTTGAAGAACTGTGTGTTGTTACTAGCCACCACATTTTAAATACATAGGTCAATCACTAAACAGGAACAGAAGAAAATTTTTACCATTATATATTCAGATAATTGGATCACATTCAAGTACCTGGATCACTTACCCATAATACTTAAATGATGTGGAAAATTGAACCAGCCAAACTAATGCATGAAAGCCTAACCTTTCAATCCACAAGGCATAAATGTCCCTGCAGCTGAAGAACAATTATGCAACAAGTTTGTCTAGTACAAAATGTTCACACCCATTTCTGGGCTCCTCTCTTGAAACAGGTATTCTTTCATGTAACTATAATATACAATTGACATTTCACTTCTCTTTGTTCTTTGGAGGCTGATAATGTAGTTAAATAACGTTTTAAATCAGATTTTCTGGCACTTCTGCTACAAGCAATAACCTTCTCCTTCCTGTGTCCACCCAAACACGCAAGCCATCATTAAAAAGGAAGAGAGAACATTCAGTAGAAACCTGCTGTGGGGTGGCACATGTATGAGACAACCATTTAGCCAGATCCCTTTCTCAATCCAGTTAATTTCCTGTTCACATACTGTGTTTCAAAAAAGATTGGAGTAGCACAGAGGAAGAAATGACCTGGTTCTAGAAGAAAGCTTTGATTCTTTAGACAGCAGCACCAGCTGCTGAACTGGTCCACAAGTAGAAAATCATTCCTCACATTTGTGAGAATTCAGAACTATGAAGAACATCTCATGAACTTTAACATACCCTAGAGCTGTATCTAAAACACACTAGGAGGAAAGCACATGCCTGAAAATTTCAATTACATATGAAATAGAGCTGACCCAAAACCTTAAATACACACTCTGTACAATTTGAGTATGCAATGCTTTTGCTAATGCTTTTGAATTTGCAAATGCCTACTTTTATTAGTATGGATGTATGCATCATAACAGTATTTGATTCAGGCTAACCATATTTCTTCTTTTTAAACCCAGAGTAGTTTCCATGTCCCTGAATATTTTTAGTAAAAAAATTACTAAACTTCTGTAGCTGAAGATTGACACAGTGATGTAGAATGATGAATATCGCTTTAAATAAAGTCAGTAATTTTTAGTTGCAACATCCTTTTTATGAGAATACTGAACAAGGTACATATAACTGCTGGTCAAAGAAGGCAGAAGATGAAGCTGCCAGTCACATGGACACTCATTTATCATGTCTTCTCATTTACTAATGAAGGCCATTCTGTTCTCCCACCTACCAAAGACAGTGTAAATATTTAGCAAAATGTCAGTGCTGGCTCATTAGCTGTGCAAGTTTTCTGTATTTAGATTAATAAGCCCGAGAATTTTTACCTTAGGTTTGGTATTTGCTATTACCACAAAACTAAAACCTAAATAAAAGAAGAAAATTATGATTTTTTTTTTTTTTTTTAAATTACAGAGTTGAATACCAGCTTGCTGCATTATTTCTATGCTCAGACCAGTAAGCAGACACAAATAAATAAAATTCTCAGAAAGAGTCCCTCACTACTTATGGATTATAAGGCTGTCTTTTCAAGATAACCACACTGTGTTTGGAAACACCTATTTAATGTCTGGTTGTTCTCATGAAGACACTAAAACTTTGAAAATAGGTCAACAACTTAGTAATTTGTTAGAAGTGGTAAACAAAACACGCAATACCTTGGCAAAGGTGTAAATTCACTGATGATACCTTCTGTTCCCAGGGTTATGCCCTGAACAATGAAAGTGCTGCCCATTCCTTTCCAGAGAGCTCTTGGACCCTGTGTTGAAATATGCAACATAAAACTCAAAAATATTTTCAACTTATTCAGACGACACAGGACTACAGTTCTACCATTCAACTTTGTCAATAAATTCAGGTAACAACTATTTTTTAACGTATGAAGAAATTTTTGTTTTTCTGTAATTTCAAAGACCTGTCAATAATTTTGGAGGCATGTCTCCCACTGTTAATACTCTATGTTACAAACTTAACACCATTTTCTAGGGACAAAATTAAGTCAAGATGTCAAAAGTATATCCATAAGAAATTCAGAATTAAGAAATTTCTTCCTGCCTTCTGATCGGAGTTTAAGGATTGCCACTCCTCTGCAGAATTGGAAAAGTATTCAGTACTATCTTTGGAAGGAGTCACTTCAACAATAACTTTATCCACATAACAACTAATGATCTTTTAGAACCCTAATGAAAAGCAATAGTTTCAGGGACCTTTTGTTTTCTAACATCCATCTTTCCCCACTAAGCACCGTACATCTGTAAAAAAATAATGGTTTACTTGACCTTCTTGACAGATTTCTGTAATCGTAAAAATAACATGAATATAATAACATAAATATAACAGCCATGTTTTTCAACACCATCTCCATAAGCACTTAAGAGATTTCAATGTACATACATGCTGTGGGAACTCTCTGTACTCTCATACAGCCTGACACCAAATACTAACCTGTGTCTTATTGATGCAGTACATGACATTGACAATAGTAAATGGTGTGAGATGATAATTCCGTGCATGATAGTTAACCTGTTAAAAATACAAATAATGCAGTCTTAGAAACACACTTGCAGATGCTGCAACTCTGAAGGATAAAGCCTTTTCAAATATAAGAATTTTATGTCTGTAAAGGTCAGCTAAAAATATGAGTAAGTTCTCACTGAAATTTAGGGAAATAGGCTACCATTTTAAGTATTTGTATGTTGAAAGTTTAAACAATAAACTATACATAAATCAGAACCTACAAAACAAAGCATTATGCTTGTAAATGAGGATCTAAAGTTCCTCTGCAGACCCCAAAAACACTTACTTGCTGTAATTTGCTTTCCCCTGCTCAAAAAAAAAAAAAAGAGCAAGATTTTTCAAAATAAGCTAAACTGTAGAACAGAAAATGTGTATTCTACAAGTAAAAACTTGTTAATGTAGCAGAGTCCCCCTAAAAATTGCAAAGATTCCTGTACTACATACTTTCACAGGGTATGAAAATACAGATATGACAGTACAGAGGAGCTTTGAAATAGGAAATACAAAAGACATACCTGACACTGACGACGCAGAACAATGCAAGGATGAGCCAACACATTTTCTGTAAATAGGCTTTAAAGGAAAACTGCATTTAATGCATGGGAAGCCACTAAAAAATCCTTAGAAAAGGCTTTTTCATTTTCTCTAACAGCAACAGATCAGTATTTGGAAAAGCAATATATTTTATAGTGAATTAAAAGGATTTTTGGTGGCTACCCAACAGCCTCCCAAGGAACAAGTCACACATACACATTTACTATAAAAAAGGCCCATATATATGCACAATGTAGTATGCACATATTTTTATATGCAAAAAAACCCCCAAAATTTCTTAATCTCACTTTCCCTAAAAGCATCCAGGTACAAAACAACCACAATTATGAGAGGATTAGTTCTCAGTTTTATGCTAATTCTTCATATTTTATATGCAGAATAAATATATACATTTATCTGCTAATTCTGTATTATTAATCAAAACTCTCCTTAGGAGGGCTAGAGAAGGACTGGTACTAATAGCTGACTACTTATTCACCAAAAATACTTCTGACCCAAACCAACTCTCCTACCACTGCCAGAAACTGTATTTCAATCAAAACTTCAGAGAAGTTCTCACTTCCAAAGCACAATTCCTGGTTGCAGCCTCAGAGAAAATATTCATTTCATCTCAAAGTGCCTGACTGATCTGAGTACTTACCTGTACATTGTTCAAACCCGGGACATGGATTAGAAAAGCAGAACATCCAGGATTTTTACAGACATCCCAAGGTACAAGATCAGCTGTGGTAGGTTTCTGAACTCCCAACAAACAAGTACAAGTGGCACAGAAAAATACTTCAGTTTTGTAACTATTGAGCTAATTAGCTAACCAGAGGTAAAACTTTCCCTGGACATCAGTATGTAAAAGTTCACCACTTTCTCAAAAATACTGTCAGTAATCAGGGTCACCACAATAAAGAATAAAATGGCCATTCAGACCACTTGGTTAGATGAATATTATGGTCCCAGGATACTCTGGTAATATACTTGAAGACATTTTCACCTTCTTAGGAAACATCTGCATTGCCTAAAAATATTAATAGAAGTTGCAAATGCCAAAGAAGTTTTCTGGGCTTACTTTCAGATTACTTGGACAGGGTACACATATCCTGGGCATTCCATATGAAAAACTGTTTCTTACATTCACATACGTATTTTTTGAGCAGCAGTTAAAGAAAAACAGAAACCTAAATGGAGGTAGTAGGTTTCTACACACATTTCAACTGCTTATGGCTATTGGAGTAAAAAATACAGTATAAAAATGTATGTAGGGTTTGTAAGACAAATAAGAGCTTTACTATTTCTTTGTCACTGAACACAACTCTTACCTTGCAAGGCCAATACCAAAGCCAGCAAATCTGTTCAACTGCTCTGAAAAAGAAGACAAAAACCAAAACAAAACCAGATCATACAGCAGCGATAATCAAAAAATAAGAGAAAATGCCATGCACAGGATCTGAAAAACTAATTTTATCCTGTACTTGCATCAGAAAATCACAAGCACTAAACCAAAGTATTTATAGCAGCTCAGCTACAAAGGATATAAAAAAATATTCCCCCAAGAATACCTGCACTTTGGACTTTGCATTTGAGTTTGCACATACTTATATAAAATTATGCTTTTCCTATAGGGGAAAAAAAGAAGCGAGAAAGTGAACAGTAAAACAGGGAGTATTTTAATATCTAAAAAACCCAACTCAAACCAACTACTGAAAGATTAGCATGAATGAGTTTACAGTAATTCTGAAACATAAATTTAGATAACTGAGGTGAAAATAATGTTAAAACAGTAAAAAGGCAAAATTTTGGGAGAATTTATGCAAAAAGCCACAGACAGAGTTAAAAATTAATATAAAGCAAATTTTCAAGCCATTTGTTTATCTCCAGTCCTTTGCAAAAATGTAGCTACTGGAGAATTACAAAAGTAATTAACTCAACTGTCTGTTGTCTGCTATGAGACAGACATTTGCACATTGGGAATTACCAGAAGGAATTCTAAGACAAGCATCAGAACAGTAAAGGCATTTTAAACTTAATGCGCAGCCCCACAATCTTCTGAGTGAAAGCAGTCTGAAGGGATGGATAGTCAGTAACTTCAGTGGGGCTCCAAATGTGGCAGCCTGTCCAAAAATGGTAAGATACCATTTGCAGGTGCTGGATTCAGTGATTACAGCAACTCCTTATCAGTCCTTCAAAGTGCAGAATGAACACACATTCCATATGTAGACAGGGGGGGAAAATTGCAGTGTCCAACTATGCAAAGATACTTCAACAGTGCTTCCACCAGTGCATGCATGGATGGAGTCCATCTAATGGCTGTACTGCTTATAAAACCTGAATAAAAACACTGCACTACAGGTCACAAAAGAAAAGAGTTGCCCAGTAGTACAATTCGATTTCAGGTGAATTAGTATTTCATAAATCTTTTGATACTCAAACTGCTCCTTTTAATTAAAGAAGACTAAATGCTGTACTCTAGATACAGCAAGCTTTCCATAATTCACCTCAATTTCATTAAGACCTAAAATGACTTATGTGAGCTTTTACTGTTTCCCAACAACTACTGAAAAAGCTTTGAACTCAGTTACTTCCTTAAATCCTACCAGTCCCACAGTTCCCTCCCTATCAGGAGTGGAGGGGAGACGTTTACGTCAGCAGCTCATGTTAAAACCCGAGAGAAGCAACGCAGTCTGAAACACCAACACAGTAATGCAGCACTAAAACCCCTACAGGCACTTCCTGCCCTTAAAGAGGGCGGAGTGTTTCTGGAGGATGTTGTTTACATAGGCAATAAAGAGCAAGCTAATCGCACACTGCTTAACAGGAAGCTGCGGGGCGAGTTCTGGCACGCTCATGCAAGTCACATTTGCATGGAGCTACACAGTGCTGGACCGCAACAGGCAGCGACGGAGCAGTCCATGTTCTTCTAAAGGACTTTCTTCCTTGGCGTTTCAGAACCTCCAATAAAAACGAGGGCCCGGGCGGCGCTCGGCCTGGTCGCGGCGCGGCACGGCCCGGGACCGCCGCACGCCCGCCCTTGCCGGGCGGGTCACTGCTCGCGGGAGGTGGGAGCCGAGGGTCAGTGAGGGACCGGGGAGCGGCAAGAGGCGGCGGCCGCCCCCGGATCAGCCCAGGATGGGCCCTCCCTTACCGGCGCCGGGGCCGCCCGCCCCGAGGTTGGCCTCCTCGTTGGGGCCGGCCCCGCCCAGAGGGGTCCCGGCCCCATACGGCGGCGTCTTCTCGCCCCAGTGCAGATTGCGGCTGCCGGGGATGTCGGGCGGGCTGGTCACCCAGGGACCCAGCTCCGAGCCGCTGCTGAAGGGCCTGGAGCTGGGGCCCAGTTCGTCGCGACCGACCCCGCGGTAGCCGAGACCGTCGAAGCCGTCGGGGCGCCGCGGGTGCATCGCGGGGGTAGCTGAGGGAACGTGGAGGGCGGAGGGAAGCGGGAGAGCAGCAAGAGGCGCCACGCTCCAACCGCACCGGCCGCAGTGGACCCGAATTCACCGCCCGCCCTGGCACTTCCGGCATGACCGCCGATGGGGCGGGGCCGGGGCTCTGGGCCAATGGCGGCGCTCTGCTTGCCCGGCCCGGGGCGGGGCGTGCGGCGCGAGGTTGGGCGGGCGACGGCGCCCCTTGGCGGGGCGGAGGAGCATCCGACTCACCCAGGAGTGTGGGGCATTTCTGTGCCAGCCCCGCTCCCGGCCTTTTCCCGGCGGGCTGACCCTCGTGGGGAGTCCGGGAAAAAGAAGAAGTGGCCAGGGAAGGGTGGCTATGCGGACATAAGAAAGCACTTTCCGGGGAAAAACATTCTTCTTATCGACCCTGGAGTTAAGAACAACACAGCACAAGGCAAGCGCAGGGATGATGCCAAGAAGGGGGGCGTGGCCTATGGAGAGGAATACAGACCACCCAAGATCCCCAAAGCCCTCCGACCCATTTTCTTCAATAGTCTGAAAGAGCAGATTGCCCATGACAACTGATTGCATAGAAAGTGAGGAACACTTCAGGACAAGGAAATCAGTCCATGGAAAGTATCCCCTAAGCCCAGGCAGTGCCCTCCACCCCATTTGCTGGAGGGATACAGATGGATCGATTCTGACACCAGGATTGACATTGCTTCATCTGGATCAATGCTGGAACCTGGATTACTGATCTTTTTCTCTCTTCTCTTTAATTCACCTCTTCCTTTCTGTCTTTTCTTTCACACTGTCTCTATGTAAAATTCATTGCCATGTGCTTACATACAATTTCCATGCCAAGTGTGTAATTTACGAATAAAACTTTCTGATTATATGCAGACCCTCTGACTTTTTTTGGTCCTTTCATCCATGAGCATTCATGAATCTTCCTTCCCCGTAGGAGTGGGAGGTCACACCCTTTGAGTTTAATTATCCCTTAGCTCAGAATCACAAAGTCATTTAGGTTGAAAAGACCTCCAAGATCATCAAGTCCAAACTTGACCATGTCAACCAGACCTGGCACATCCTATCTTTCCTTAAACACTTTCAGGGACGGTGATTCCACCACCTCCCTGGGCAGCCCATTTCCATATCTGGTCACCCTTTCTGTGGGAAAAAAAAAAAAAAAAAAAAAAAAAAAAAAAAAAAAAAAAAAAAAAAAAAAAAAAAAATCCTAATTCCAGTCAAAACCTCTCCATGCATATTTAAGACCATTTCCTCTTGCCATGTCGTTGGCTGCATGTGAGAAGAGGCTGACCCCCTCCTTGCTACAATCTCCTTCCAGGCCGCTTGTCTTCTAAGAAGCTCAACAAGGTCTCCCACAACTGGGTCTTCGTCTGACACACAGGCATTCTCATTTTGTGCACTAGGTTAAGCCAGTATTAGTGTGTTTGAGTCTAAGTATAGCACAGATGGCAGGAGTCATCCGTAGAATTGTGAGAAGGAATCTCATTAATGCATATAAATATCTCAAAGGCAGGTGCCAGAGGATGGTGCCAGACTCTTTTCAGCGCTTCTCAGTGACAAGACAAGGAGCAATGGCCACAAATTCAGCACATAAAGTGACAACACAGCTGTACTCTGGTTTGTTTTACAGTTTTAGTCTTCCTAAAGCTGTGGAAAACATAAAATCAGAACAGTCAGGGTTGAAAGAAGTCTTTAATAAAAGAAGACTTTAAAGAAAGAAGTCTTGGTCATCTAGACCAAGTGCCCTGCAATAAGCAGGGACATCTTCAATTTCCAGCAGGTGTTTAGGGCCCTGTACAATCTGGCCATGAATATTCCCAGAGATGTGGCTATAGCTTCTCTGGGTGTTTTACCAGTCTTACAAGACTCTCAGCTGTAGCAGGATTTTTGGACACAGACACAGAGAGGCCTGACAGTGCTGGCAAAGTTCTGTTGTTTTAGCACTGTCAAGGACGTTGAGCCTGAGAACCAGGACACTGAGCCTGAGAACCAGCTTTTTCCCTCAACAAAGTGTAAACAGGTAATTGCAAAGGAACGCTTATGCAGATAACACTAGCCAACAGCGAGTAGTAAAATGCCATGTGAACAGCTTGTGCACAAGAATGATATATGTATAAAAGAACCCTGTGTAGCCTCAATAGATGGAGCATTCACCACTACTTCTGTGAAGAAGATGTTTGACTCTGGCTGTTCCCAATGTTTTTGTTTTCATTTTGTTTTTCTTTCTTTTCATAAATCACCCTCAACTAGCGCCGGAACAGGGACCTTGGGGTGACGACCTGGAGGAGAAGATTAGCGGTGGGATGCTGAGAGGTTGGACACTGAACTCGCCGACAGATGCAGCTGCATTGAGGTGAGACCTCCGGAAAATAGCGGACAGACGGTGATCTGCCGAGAGATGCATCAGCATTGAGTCAGAGGCTCGCCGTCCTTGCAAAGAGTGCGAGGCTGAGCTGGTAAGGGGAACAGGGGGCAGTTTCTTGAAAAAAGCTGGAAGGCTTCGAGTACTCACTTCCCTGCCCCATTGATGAGGCAAGCATGGAATGCGAATTTGCTGCCACATTGAAGTTATTATACTCTCTGAGAGAGGAAAAACAGTAGCAGAAAAAGTACTGCAAAAGCTGATTAACTGCGTGTGGGGAAATGGACATTTAACAACTCCGCGGCACTGCGAAGTTGGGGAGGCGCCGCGGGGCCCCTGCCATGCTCTCTTGCCGCCTCCGGCGCCCCGGCACTGTCGCTGACCGATGCTTGAACAATGGTAGATTAGATTCATACTGCAGATATCCATTCTCCAGCTTGGATTGCCCCCAATCTGATCACCATCATCAAACTGTTAATAATATATTTAGTATGTTACTACTAAACAGCTTCAAAGGCAGGCACCTTCCTGGACATTCATTGCTTGTGCCTGTGGCATTCCAGTCCCTGCATGCTACAGATGGAAAACAAGCAAGAAGGACAAATGGCAGCACTCTGTTAAGAGAGCTTTTTGATCATAGCTGTGATTCATTGTCCACAGTCTTTGTGGTTTTAGGAACTTGTATTGTTGTGCAGCTGGACACCAACCCTGACTGGATGTTCTTCTGTTGTTTTGCTGTGACATTCATGTTTTACTGTGTGCACTGACAGACGTATGTCTCAAGAACTCTGCACTTCAGCATGATTGATGTGACTGAAATACAAATCTTCATAATAATCGTGAATTTACTGGCAGTGATTGGAGGACCATCTTTTTAGCAATCTTTGATTCCAAGACTGAATATTCAGGTGCAGTTGGCAAAAAATGGATCCACTTTAGCAGGAACAAGTGTCCTCTCACCTTTTCTTCATACTGGCCTGTGATTGCCTTGGCTGCAATGATCTACAAGAAATCTACTGTGCAGCTCTTTGAGAGACATCTCTGCCTCTACATCCTGACTTTTGGCTTTGTGTGTGCCAAGATCACAAATCAACTGGTGGTTGCCCACGTGACCAAGAGTGAAATGTATTTATATGACACAGCATTCATAGGCCCAGCATTGCTGTGCCTTGACCAAATGTTTTAACAGCTTTATTGATAAGTATATTGTCCTCTGGATTGCCCTGATCCTGTCCCTGTTTCGCCTGCTCAGATACTGTGTCAGCATGTGCAGCCAGAATTGCTGCCCACCTACACATCCACGTGTTCCGCATCAAGGGCTGCCCCATGCCCTCGAACCATCACTAGGGATGGGAACTGCCACAGAGGAATGGAAAAAGACTTAGGTTTCTACAGGAATGGATGAAAACTTGTAAGAGACAAATGCTAAAAGGAGATGAGAACAAAGTAATTTATAATAATCAATGTTTTATAACTTTTCTTCTTTGTTGTCAGTAAGACTTCATAACTAGTCTCCTGCCTGAGAGAGTGAATTCCGAGTTCAACCTAGTCAACTCTCCATGTAGTCAACTCTGTTGATTCCAAGCCTGGAAAAGCATGCAGGAAGCAAATGCTCTGTCTTTGTAATTACCTTGATTACTAATTTCTCTCTATATAGTGAATGGATCCCCACCAACTGGAATTTCTAATGTAGTATAATTACAGCTGCAATCTGACTTGCTTTTAATTTTAACATTTCATCATCTCTTAGTGAAATACTTGTTTAGTGACCACTTGGAATTTATTTACTAAAGACTTAAGCTGGTAAAAACCCAGAGATATCTTACTAAGTTATGTAGCTGCAGCAGCTGCCAAGTAAGAGCCAAACTGGGGTGGTTTTTACTTGCATTGGTGACAAAGCGGTTTCATGCTGAACAGGGTCACATTAAGCCTTCTGCAGGCAGTGAACACCGCAAGCCCTCTGAAGATAAAAAGCCAGATGGTCAGCTCCGGAGAAGATAAGAGGAACACTTCTGGCCAGAGCAGCTGATCTCAAATTCATCCCAGACTGACAGATCTCCAAGGGCCCTGGAATCTGTCACTCTGAAACCTGCTGGTCAGGACACCTCTGAGGTGAATTCGACAACAACTGCACCCAAGCCTTTGAGCTTTGCATCTGGACCACAATGGGTACCGAGTAAATGGACTCAGCCAGCAAGGAAGGAAAAGAAGGAAGAAGAGCACAGATCATCAAAGTCCTTGCCGAGACAGCTGGTGGTTGAGGCCACTGGTGAACAACTCCCTCCTGACCCAGACTGGGTTGTAGCATGCTTTTTTGATCGCCAAGGCCCCTTGGGATCGTTGGAACTTTCCCAGGACTTGCATGAGTGGCAAGAAAAAGAGTGTCCTCAGTGTCAGGAGGTAGTAGTTATAGAATTGAGCTGAGGAGTTTGTGGTGCACAATTTGAGAGAGAGACACCAAAGCTTTGGCGTAAGGGTGGTTTTTGTGACCGTTGCTACAGTGGTACCCTTGGTGCCTTTTATCAAGCAGCACAGGTAGTGTTGAGAATACGTAACCCTGTTCCTGGTGATTTTATTGAAGTAGCAGTTTGGAGATTTGCGCAGACGGTGTGGGCCATTAAGAGAGAGATATGGCAAGTCTGCATGGTAAAACGCTCTCGTGTGTTGCGTGCCTTTTGCTCATGGTGTCAACAAGTGTTGCAGGATCTTCTCAACTAGCTCATCAATTTTCTAAGAGAACTAATGTATGGATGACATTTGCCAAAATGACTGGACAGGATTCTAATTGCCTTAGCCTGGCCAATCCCCAAGACCCATTCAGAACTTGTTTAATAGGAACACCCCTTTGGAACCCTCATGAATGTAAAAGTCATGTGAAAAATGAGACATTGCTGAATTTTACTGTGGCAAATGCCACGGTGTGGACATCAGATTTCACAGTCGCCCAGGCTGATGGAGGCTGGCAGTGGTAAAAATTATAGAGCAACGTGATGATACGCCTGCTTCACCACCTGAAGAATTAGACCTCCTTGAATGTATGAATGCCAGCTCTATGAATAGAAGTGAGGGAGGCTGGGTGTCCTTTGAGCCCCCCACAGAGCAGAGTCTAAGTATACATAGCCAGAAATGGGCTGCAATAAATTCAGCTTGACTATCTAGTAGCTGTGTACACCAACAACTTTATTCCAAATGTAATTTGACTAGCAAACCAGCGTGACACCTTCCACCAGGAATATTTTTAATGTGTGGGGACCGTGCTTGGAATGGAGTTCCAGGCAGCCCACATGGGGGCCCATGCCATTTAGGGAAGCTTACCCTGTTTCACCCTAACATAACCACATTGATGACTTTGGCAAAAGTCACTCGGAGAAAATGTGCCATACATGAGTTGAACTGTACAGACAGAAAAGATCCTAAAATTCTGGTCCTAAGCTAGGACAGTGTTAACATCCATGTTTATACCAGGAGCAACAGCCGCCAGAGCAATGACCACATTGAAGCAGATGGCATGCTGGACCAAATCAGAATTGAACTTAATTAGTCAAATTTTGGATGAGCTATCAGCGGATGTTACCAGTGTTAATCATGCTGTTTTGCAAAATCGTGCTGCGATTGATTTTTGGTTTTAGTACATAACCAGAGGTGTGAAGAGTTTGAAGGAATATGTTGAATGAACCTGTCCAACCATTCTGGATCAATTCACAAAAATTGCAATTAATGAAGAACAAATTACATTATTTAAAAGAAAGTGATGATGCATTTAAAGATTAGTTAAGTAGCCTTAGGACTACAAGATAGCTGAAGTTTGTTATTAAGCATGTGTTTGTTATATTATTACTTATAGTGGTAAGATTATTAGTACTAAGTTGTGTAATGTCCTGTATTAAGAATATGTTGTGTAAGACAATATCTAATGCTTAGCTTGTGCAAAAGAAAAAGGGGGAATTGTAGCAGGATTTTTGGACACAGACGCAGAGAGGCCTGACAGTGCTGGCAAAGTTCTGTTGTTTTAGCACTGTCAAGGACGTTGAGCCTGAGAACCAGGACACTGAGCCTGAGAACCAGCTTTTTCCCTCAACAAAGTGTAAACAGGTAACTGCAAAGGAACGCTTATGCAGGTAACACTAGCCAATAGCGAGTAGTAAAATGCTGTGAACAGCTTATGCACAAGAATGATATATGTATAAAAGAACCCTGTGTAGCCTCAATAGATGGAGCATTCACCACTACTTCTGTGAAGAAGATGTTTGACTCTGGCTGTTCCCAATGTTTTTGTTTTCATTTTGTTTTTCTTTCTTTTCATAAATCACCTTCACTCAGTCCTTCAGCTGTGTAAACAGCACGACTTAGCTTGGTGTCTCTGCAAATTTGCTGAAGGTACACTCAATCCCACAATGTCCATGTTATTGATAAAGATACTGAACAGTACTGATAAGAAATTAAATATTAGTATTAAATAGAATTTCAGGTGTGGGGTCCATGTACATAGTGTTCCCAGACCATTCCCTGGTGTTTGACTGTGCTTCCATAGCACAGAACTTATTTTCACATGATACAGCAGAATTTTGGGCTGGTTTCTTTTCTTTGAAAGAAAACAATTCAGAGGATTACTTTTGCAGTGAGACTAAATTGGCAAAGCCAAGTGCACTGAGCAACAATTACAGTAGGACACAAAGCTTCTGTGCTAATGATCCCTTAAATTTAATTCCCATGTAACTTAATATAGAGCCAGGCATGCAGTTTCCGTGCTTGGTCTTGGAAGCATGACCAGCCTCCAGGAGAGAAAACAGAATGAAGATTGTCAATAAGAGAAACCAGTAAACCACAGTTCCTCAGAAAAAAATAGGAGAAAGAGTGTTGTTCCAAAGAAACCACAGTATTTTTCCACAATGGAAAATGACATTACTGTTGGAATAGCCAGATCTGCTGCTTTTTCTAAAACAATATTCATTGGCTAAGTATGTGTGTGGGAGGGAAAACCGCTCAGGGTGAGGAAATGGTAATAAAATTAAAATCTACATTCTCTTGGAAAACGATGCTAGCAGCTACTGCTTTGTTAACCAGTTAGCAAAGGAGTAGACTGCAAAGCTGCTGACTCAGATTCGATTTCCACCATGTCTTTGAGATTTGCACAGTGGGTAGCTACCCTCTCATTCATGTAATAGAATAGGGCAGCTGTGCTCCATGGCAGCCTGGGGCTTCCAGCACCACAGCTTGAAAGAAAATTGAATTTGGTCTATATATTGGGTGTGTGACTGCAGGAGTGGCTTCTGTGGGAAGACATCAAGAGCTGCCCCCCTGTCAGGCACAGCCAACTCCAGCTGGCTCCCAGCCAGACCTGAGATGGCCAAAGCTGAGCCCATCTGTGATTTTGGCAGCAGGAGAGAGTAAGAGAAAGGTTTTTCCGGTATCCTACTCTATTTTAAATTAGTCTCCAGGCGGGGGTCAAGTTTGAATGTTAACTTGACATTGGCTTAGATGGGACACACAGTAGTTCTTATGTGATTTGGGGGTCTTCAACTCATGCCCATGTTTTACTTTGCTTAGTGATTCAGGATGAGAACACAAATGCTTGAGCAGAAGTAGGAGGCTCATCCACAGCCAAGGAGAGCAGCAAACTCAGCAGCTTTTTCTTGGGTCTCTCAGGCCTGAGATCCACAGCATCCTTTGTCACATCCCAGTGGTGGATGTCCAAATAACAATCTCTTGAGTGCTCTCAGAAGAAAATCTTTGATTTGCCTCACGATTGTATTAGACACATAAATAAACCCTCAAGCACCCCAAAGGAACCAGCAAAAGGGAGCCTGGGGTTTTAACATCTGCTGGCTGTCTGGACTTGAATCTGTGACATTTTTCTGTTGTACATCTATGCAACTCCCTGAGTTACCCAAACAGGAAGCTGGAAGGTGCCACAGGCTCTTGGGTCTCTCCCTAGCACTGACATCTGGTACCCAGCATGTCTCTGCTTTGGCTGGCTGGTGCTTGTTCACCAATGCCCATCAAGAGTGATCTAGGCAAGGAAGAAGAGCCTGCAAATTGCCTTAATGGGGGAATTTTCATTTCTGAGATGGAAAGAAACAAGTCTGCAAGTTAAATGGGTCTTTGTGAGGTTCTTTCTCCTCATAGCGGAATCTGAGGTGGGGGGCTGGATCGTCCTTTGCTGCTTGTGCAGTAACAGCTCTACTTCAGTCTTCTTTTGCATAGAACATCTGGAATATTAGACATACCTCCAAACCATAAGAGTGACACCCAATTGCAAAGCCAATATATGATATCATGTACAATGCATTAATGCTCTTCTAATGCTTTTGACAGCAGAATACCAAATTCTGTAAAATGATGCATATAAGATTAATAAATAACAAGCCATGAGTAAACAAAGTTCAGAATCTGTTCCCCAGCTGAGTTGAAGAAGCATATATGGGAAATGGGAATCAGAACTAAAGAAATGAAAATATTCTTCTTGTAGATTGTTACTGGAGTAAACCTACCTGGTACAAAGCAGTGTTATCCTGGGAGGGTTTGTCATGAGAAAAGTGCATTAAAGAATTCAAAGAACTTGTCTATGATTATAATTTGGATGTAATTAATTTTAATTCATCTACACAACAACAGTGATGTGCAATGGCATATGTGTACATGTGGTGTGCCTCCCCTGCACTCCTCCTGGGGCCTCACTATGATCTGGGAAATGCTCATTAGGCCTCGATCTTCACAAACAGCACATGGGCTGAGCTCCCCCTGAGCTTATCAAAATCAGTCTGTTCCCAGGAATTAGTACTGTCTAATGAGCTTCTGTTTTTTAATATACAGCCTTGGAAACTTATTTTTCTTGCCTGGAAAACAACCCAAGTAGAATAACAATTTTGTTATCAAACTTTCAAAGAACATACTGGCTCAAATTGCAGACAGGATGAAAAATTATTATGAGTGAAGCCCAGTCTCTTGTGACTCTATAAACAATGGCCAAAAGTGAGACCTTTTGAGCTCTCTGGGACAGCAGAGACTATGACCAGCATCTCCCTCTATGTGGGGCTTCTCAGAGCCAGAGAACTCCCAGGTTTGCTAAACTTGGAGGTTCACTGAATGCCAATGATTGAGCCTGGACTGACACCCCCACTTCTCTAGGCTCAACCCTTTGCCCATTGGGAAGATCCAAAGGCATCAGATGTATCTCTTGCATTGAATTTGAGAGGAATTTGTCACATGTAATCTGTGAGTGTCTTGTACATACTCTTTAGGTCTGTGTGCACGAGAGTGTGAATATGCTATAGCAGATGTACAAGGAATGCTGCTCTCCTACATTCTTAAGTACTTCAGATTTCTAAGTTATACCCATGAGTTATAGTAAATTCTATATGAATCTTTAGATAAATTATTTAACTTAACCTGTCATTTAAGAGCTGTTAAGTGCAGTTAAAGCTGTAGGCCTAAACTGTTGGTCAAGTCTGGGGCACAGTTTAGAAAAAGGATGTACTCTGAAACTTGTGACACAATGGGAGGGTCTTTCTTATTCATGTTTATCCTTAGCCCTTTACTATCCATATCTATCCTTATCCCCAGCCTCCTCAGAGATAAGGTTTGGGTTGATTTTGGATTTATATTGACTGGTTTGAAGTTTTAGTTCACTCCTTCTCTGTGTGCTTTAACCAGAGCAGTAGTAGTAAGCAGCAGAAGGGAACCTTGTAAATTAACTACATCATACTTTCTGTTTTATATTAAACCTTCTTTTGCCTATGTTTTTGCTGTGATTCTTTAAGTGTACTTAAAACATTCATTTGTCACATGCCCAATTGAATCAATACATCGGCGCAGCATTAGGTTTCTCTTGCTGCCAACGCAGGCTTAAGTTGTGCATTCGCTGAGGAGCAGCACCATCTTGTGACATAGGCATGAAACTCCCTGTAGGGTCATCGATCTGGGTGTTAACCCTGCACTTGCCAAGTGGGGAACTCAGCTTCTGGCCTTTGCACTGGCCACTGATTCTGACCCAAATCATTCTCTTGCCTGTTACTTCAGCCTCACTCTGTTTCATTGGTGCTTAATTGAAACACAGTTAATCCTGGTATCGATCAGCTCCCAGAGCGCCCAACCAGGGGAACTGCTGGGAATTGGGCTTAAGGTCTGGTCGTTTTAGTTTGTTTTGGAAGCTCTGCTTCTGTGACTATAGGTGTCCTGCTGGTATATTAAGTCTTACCTGGTGTACTAGCTCTTATCATTGTTAAAATGACGCCAGGAGTGAGACTAATCTGTCTTCCTTGCTGAGGCTGAGGAGAAATGCAGAAGAATAGCAAGCTGTTTGTTGTGTGTCATCCATGAGTCAATTAAGGACATCTGCCATTAAGGACAGATGTCAGTTTAGATGCTGAACTATAGGTAGAAAAAACCTGTCAGTCAGTCTGCTTAATAGACTCCACATCTATTCCAAAAGAGAATGCATACACTCTCCTGCACATCAGTCTGTCTTGGAGTTGTTGGGGGTTAAGTTTTCCTGTGGAATTCCCCCCCCCCCCCCCCCCCCCCCCATAAGTTGCTAGGAGACTAAATACTGTTAGTTAAAGGGTGCTTAACCCGTACAATAGGAGTAGATCACTTAGTTTTAGCAGGAAGGAAAAGGCTCCCGGGAGCTGAGGGTGAGGGTTCTTTTTCTGCTCTCGGTTTTCCAGGGAGGACTGTCGGGCAACGAGTAGCTGCGTGGATTCAACGGTTAAGGGAGGGGTTTGGTCATGAGAATTCTATTATCTGTTGGAGCACCCAGGAATTCTGAGTTTTTTGCCTGCCCTGCTGGATTTTGGGTCAGCCCGGGTCCAGCCACTGCGGCTTCCTCAGCACTGCTCACTTTGCCTGCCAGGACACCCCCCTGCCTGCTGGGGACAACCCACCATTTCCAGCCATCAGCCCCGCAGTTTCCACTGTTTCAGTTTGGTGCTCTTGGGATCCCAAGAGATCAGACTGCCCGGGACTTGTGAGACAAAGCCCCTCGGGGTTCTTGATTCTGTTTTATTATTATTATAATTGCTGTTGTCGTTTGTCTGTCCTGTTATATTTACTCGTAAAGGACTGTTATTCCTTTCCCCATAGCTCTGACTGAAAAGGTGTTTTTTTTTTTTTTTTTAATTTTCCAAATTATAATAACACAGAGGGAAGGGGTTGGAATTCCCCATTCCTAGAGAGGCCTGCCTCTCCCTAGTAGATACCTGTCTTTTCAAACCAAGACAGGAGTATGCCATCAACTCTCCATGAAGAGTAAATAATAGTGATAATAGCAAGCAATGCAAAAAAACCATGTGACTGAAAGGAGGCTGTGGCTAATGGCAGAGCAAAGGACAGAGATCTGTGGGCAGAATGTCACCTGTGACAAGGTAGTGAGTATGTCTAGTTTCAATCTCAAATGCCTGATTGTCATTTGCAGTTTCTTAGGATTTCTACTCCTTTCAAAAATGAAGCCAGCCCTCATGCTTTATAGGCTTTTCGGCCTGACACCAGTATCTAAACATATTAAAATAATGATGATTGCTGCCACACTCCCTGATACCATTAATTTTTCAAAAGGTCATGTTTTCTGTCACCAGCATCTAAACAGATGAAAATAATGATGATTGTTGCCACACTCCCTGATACCATTAATTTTTCAAAAGGTCATGTTTCTGTCACTCCTTTAAGGGAGGCTGTGGGGCTTGGTGCAAATGATCAAACATGGACATGGAGTGCTAAACATAGGCATGTAGTGTTAAACCCTAACAGGTGGGGTGTCCCAGGGTACCTGTTGGACCCATCAGTTCAGAAAGACATAGGTCCTATTGTCAGTCTTGTGTCACATCTCCTGGCCTCATCTGGGTGGTTTGTCTAAACAAAGGTGTCCTAAGTGTGCCAGCTCACCTGGGTGCTATTCCTGGGCTTTGGGATTGTGGAGGTTTCCTTGCTCTGACAGTTTCCAGGTTTTCATTGTTATGTGTTTTTGTGAACAGAGGAGTGCTTTCTCACCTCATGGAGGTCCTGGAGGAAGGAGCACACTCAGAACCTCACAAACATACTCGGGTATTATAGGTGGTACACTTCCCTCTGTACTGAATTAGTCACAGCCAAGGTTGCAGGTAGGAAAAAAATAAACAAACAAAACCCAAAAAACCAGCACACTGAAACAGAAGACAATGAGCAGACAGCAGCTTCAGAGGGAATGAAGGGGGAAATTTCAAAACACCAGTCTTTTGCTGCAGTGGTTACCTTGCAAGAATAACAGATATGTACTTGCTTTTTGTGGACCCAGTGAGGACACAAAAGGCAAAGTGAAACTTGATGCTTAATGTGTCTGGTGCCTTTGTCATTGCCTCTCCTCATAACATGAAGGAAATGCTGTGTGAATCCTGATTCAAACTTGATTTCAGATCCATTTTTACCCTAAGCACCTTGCACATTTCCATAATCCACAGCAAATCAGTCCTGAATAATGAGAGTTGAAAGTAGGTCTCTATGCAGTGATAAGTCTGTTTCATCCCTCTCTCACTAAGAATGGTTCCCCATGCGGAGTGGTGGAGGAATTCAGCAGAACTTCTTCTAAACTACTGCTTATTCTTCTCCTCGGGCTTTGTATCATTTTGTGGGTCCCTGAAGTGGTTCCTGCTCCTACAGGCACACCATGTAAGGTCACACCTAGTGTTTTGCAATGGGAATACCCACAGAAAGCAGAGTATTCATGGACAGCAGTGGATGCCCTGCAGATCTCTCTGCCTTTTCCAGACTGCCTATTTCCAGTGCTTAAATGCTCCTCACTACAACTTGCTCTTTCACTGTACTTAACTTTTGACCACTTTTCCACCCTCTATGCCCTGCCCACCTGGCCTCCAGTCTGGCAGTATTCCTGGTCACCAACCATTTGGTGGCTGCAAGTCAGCAACAACCCATTCATATACCTACTTCCATGTAGGCATATGAATCATGTTAAGTCCTTGATCATGTTAAGCCCACCTGAAACCTTAGCTTCATGTTATGCCTCTGATCCTTGGAAAGCATTTAAGCACCATTACTTCTGCTTTTCCTCCCATTACTAATCTATTTTTTCTAATCAGTTTAGGATGAAGCATTATTTGCTTTATGCATTAAATAGATTTGAAATTGTATTATCATGATAAGAACCTTATATCTAGTGATTAAGGCAAATAAATTCCTTTGGTAGTTGCTTTTAATCTCACCAACTCAAATGCTTACACAGCTATCATGGGAAGGTATTTGTTAGTTAATGTGGAATTGCTTCAGAAAGAAATCCCATTCTTCCTTAATACTCTATCTGACAACTCCTCAGTCTTCTCATATAATTTGCAATGCTCTGAATGCACCTTACCATCATCACTTAGCCACCTGAACTCTTGTAAAAGTTTCTCCTTCAAAGACAGTATGGAACAAACTTGTTCCTTGCTTCCTCTTTTGGTTCTATACATATGTGTAAGTTCACATGGGGCTGTAGTCTTTCTGAGGCCAGAGGATTTCACTGTTAATGAATATAAAGCTATACGAGGGTGTCACTCTTCACAGACTGAGGGAATTAAAATCTGACCTGCAAAAGGTTCAGGTGGTGGTTATTTGAAGAACTTTACATTGCAACATGTGTGATGCAGTAGTTCTCCTCTCCCCTGCCACTTAAACTTTTTACTGTGATTTTTGCCACCTCCCTTATTCCTTTGAATGTTTCTAGTCACTTTCTAATGGATAGCCATATATTTTCCTGTTTCTTAAGTTGCATACTCAGAAGGATTAATATTTTTGCTTTTATGCTTCCTTGTAATATTCTTTTACTATTTTCCTCCTTTATGTTTCTGGAGGAATAGAGGCAGTTAATCCCCTTTACTTTGATCACCTCAGGTTCTCTCTTTAGGTTCTGCCTAAATTTTTTCTTTTAGTCAATCCCATTCCTTATTTTCTTCAGTGATCAAGACATTTTTTCTAAAGACGTATAGCCATTATCAGCCATTTTTCTTCTTATTACATTCCCACTGAATGTAATGAAGTCATAGCTGCTCCTCCCTATGAGACTTCATTCTTATAGTCCCAGTCCTCACAGTGAAATCCAGAGTGTTTGGAAATACCATTTTGCAGTTTCTGACTCCCTTCCTCTTTTTGTTCTTCCTCTCCTCCCACCCTGCCTGCCCACAACTTAATATTTAATTATTTACATTTTTAGTGTTTTTACCAACTGCAGTAGGCACCAGGTTAGGATGTCTCTAATTTTAATCATCAAATAGAGAAACTGAGGTCAGGGCAAACTGGGCTCATGTACTCTCAAAGGAGTCCAGTCATACCAGGCAGACTCCTGACAGCAAACCTAAACAGCATTTAGTACAGCCCTGCCCACTGACTGCCTGCAAAAAACGCCCTACCTTATTAAAAAAAACTGTGGCCAAACAGTGCACAATCTCTGCCTGAAAGAGGACAGCTCTGGGAATCTGTGGTAATGCTATCATACTGTTTATTTTTGTGTGATAGATCAAGCATCCATAACCACAAGACATTTAAAGTCTTTGGAAAGTCAAAAGCGTGTATAGTAATTATTTTTGTCACTACCTATTTTTGTTTATTTCTAATTTTAAAATAATTCAATTAATGCATTGACAGTGTCTTGACACTATAATAAGTTGCCTTGGCATTATGTACCTTTATAATTATCCACAATAAGTTTCCTTATGAGTTGTGAACTGACAGATTCTTCTGAAGTTTAGTGCAGTATCATCCAAGTACTTTCAGAATATTTCATTAGAGAATGCTATTCTAAAAAGAAAAAAGCACATCCCCAACCAGACTGAAAAGCAGAGACTACACTTGCAGGACAATAACTACATTTCCTCAAACTGAAAGTACTTAGCCACTGTCAAAAGAGATTTGCTCTAAGTCACACATACGTGGTTCATTATAATCATGTGTGGTAATGCATTTATTTGGTTTATATTGTGTTTTATTGGATTTGTAATCTGTATCATGTGATTTTTCCTTACTTATCTGCAGCCTGATTCTCTTCCACTGCCCCTTCTCCCTGACTGGATGGTGTCTTGTCCCTGTCTCTGGGCCCTGCCCCCTGGGAGAAAAGCCCCCAGATGGGCAGGGCCGAGGTCTCTCTGGCACCGGTGAGCCACCGAGAAAGAGCTCCAGTCAGGCAGGGCAGGACTCCAGAAAAAAGACAATATTCCCCTGGTGAGAGAGAGCAGGCTCTTTCCTTTTGCCATCAGCGGTTGTCTGGTCTCATAAAGGAATACCACAATCATGTATTTTCAAAAGTCTAACTCTGTAAAAACAGGGATATAGCAGTATCCTGGCATTTTAGATACTACTTTTGAATGAAACTTTCTTGTGCTATAAAGGCAAATTTCAAAAAAATAATTCAGAGGAGTGTAATATCATTCATTTTTTCTGATATCAACCACAACATCAGAACATGTTGGTTTTTAAACTTCCGATGGTATACAGAGTTAGAGTGCTGTCTAACAAACAACAAAAAGACATACAAAAGAAATTTCTGGAAGAGGATTTTGAAAGTTCTTTACATAAAAAAGAAAATAAGGCATAAGTAAGTTGCAGCAAATAAGTAAATATATGTCTAAAATAATTTCACTAAGTCTGTTGAAAATGTGGTTAAAATTTTCCTTCCTGTAGATCATTATATTCCAGCAAAAAGCTTCTGATTTAACTAATGTGTTACAGACTAAGTGCCTCTATTGTTTGGTTCCTTATGACTCAGGAATAAAAGACATGTCCTTACTGAAAGAAAAACTGATCCATATGTAGGGTACAAAATAGAGATATTCTCAATGTTGTTTGCTCTCAATTTGCTCTTTTTCTTGTCTATCATATTTTTAGGAGTTTAAACATTAGATTGTAAAAGCTGTAATTAATACTGACTTTTCCTGATATGGTATGTTCAATTAAAAATAGCATGGTCATAATTTTCTTACTGATTTGAAAAGCTGGCATGTTTTATTTTTTCATTGAACATTCCACATCTTGAAGTCATGCCTGCTGTGTTGGAATGAGTGTATAATGACCTCTGGATAAACACTGGGCTCTCTAAAACTTTAGGTCAACAAACCGCTAAATAATTTCTTATTATCTAACCATGCTAAATTCTACATGGTTCGAGATGACTGATGATAATCCTTCAAGACTTGCAGATTCTTCTACTTGTGTTGATAGAATATACTTCATCCTCTGTGGTGGTGGGTTTTTGATAAGTTATTGTTAAGTTATTATTAAATTATTATCCCAATGGTTTGTTCCATTATCTTCCTGATGATTTGGTTCTGCCTCAAGTTTTCCCCTCCCTTGTCCAGTTGTCATTCTCCCCTAGACACCCCTGTTGCTTTATTCACCCGATGTCAATCCTCCCTAGTCTCCTTCCTTATTTCCAGAGGGTTCTCTGTCAATCCTAAACCCTGCCTGGGGATTCCCTGTTTGCTCGACATCCCGTTGGTGCACATGACCCTTTCCACTTCTCTTGCCTTTCCTATAGGCTGTCAGACTGTAGGTCCCTCCTCACTCCCCTCCCTGGTGTATCCCTGATTGATTGGAATAATGTAACCTCCCTTTGTTCCTACCCCACTTAAAAGAGACTGGAAGTGTGGGCATTTTGGGGTTTTGCCATGGTACCCCTTGGGGGAATAAAACCTTTGAGAAGCGCATGGAAAAACCCTGTCTCTGTCTTTTGCTCTGATCCAAGATGCACCACAACTGAGAGCTGTTGAGAGCAGGCAGCTCTGCAAGCAACACTATCCAAATTTGAGAAACAGTGAGCAGGGAGTGCTCAGAGCACAGAGGATGGAAGATAAGGGAACCTGACCCCTGCTGATAACTCCAAGTGAATGAGTCAACACTGGCTTAAAATAAATGGAGATTGCAGCAGATACAGAGATGAAGCAGTAGTTCTTCAGGTATGTGGGGTAAAGAAATGGCTATAAGCAGAGACTAGCCTGAGATCCATTCATGTTCTCCACTGCTCACCTTCTCCTGGATGAGACGCAGACTGACTATCCAGCTGTCACTAATGGTATTTGGACTTGTAGAGTCACTTGTATTCCTGCAAGGACTGGGGAGCTTTATTGTGATGTGTTCTTCAGGCCCGGATTGTAAAAAAAAAATGCAGCACTTTTTAGCTGGTAATGTAACCCAGCCAGAGAAAAAGAAAAAATTAGTACGGCAGTTTGAAAAAAACATATGAAAAGGATGCAGAAAAAATACACTGCCTATTTTAATTTTAGTAAAAGCATCAGTTTTCTCTGTAGAAGAATTCAGTTAAACAAATTTTGTACTGAAATATGTTTGGTAAAACAAGAAATTATCATACAACTGATGTTGTCATAAACTTGATGTAATTCATAGGGGGCAGGACAGAGGTGCTGCCCAAGCCCTGGCTCCCTGTCAGCTGTCAGTGCAGTGGCTTTTGCCCTTGCCTTTTGGCAAGCTGAAGCTGATCAGGCCACACAGACCACTCTCTGTTCCTGCTTTGCACAGAGGCCAGAGGAAGGGCTGCCCAAGGCCTCCTGCTTGCCATGGCTGACAAGCTCTCCTGCCCTGCCATGGCATGTGGCACCATGATTCGCTCAAAAGTGGCAATGCATGAGCCACTGAGCCAGATAAGGATAATGGAGGTGGCATCCTCATTGCTGCCTTCCTGCTGCAGCTTTTCTTCTGCCTGTGGCATTGCCTCCTTCCTGACACTCAGCACCCAGAGCTGGTCCAGGGCCAGGCAGAGCTGTGGGCACAGGGTGGTGCCCCGGCTGCAGGGAGCAGTGAGGGACAGGTGACCTCCCTGGCATGCCCCAGTGCAGAGCTCTGGTGCATCCCCCTTCCTTACAGCATAGACAAGTCTGTTATGGGCTATCCCGAAAGAAGGGAGATGCCTTCTTGGATTGGGGCTTTCTTTCCTTTGCCTGCTTTCCCAATGGCAATTGGACCTTTCCTTAGCAGGTCCTTGCAGCGCCTTCTCCCCAAATGTGTGGCCCCACTGCCTGCCCAAACCCTTCTACAGTTTCTTGCTCTGTCTTTACACAATTGGGGAATCAGCTTGCCTCTTTTGTCCCAGCCCCCATCAGCACTCCTTGCCAAAACTTTCTTGGATCCTAAGGCGGGTATCTGCTAATTGCTCCCAATGACACAAACAACACCTCTTTCAGTTCCAAAGGTTCACTGGAGCACGTTGCTCCAGCTGCAATGCCCAGAGAAGTGCACGAAAGCCCACTTGAGTTGAAAAAGGAAATGTATTACAGCTTGTTCAACCATCACTTCTGTGATTCTGTTCTTCTGTGATCTCTTCTTATATACAATTGCAAGTTCTGTTACAAGTTTACTGCACATAGTTACATCTCTGCTGACTCCATGGCAAGTGACAAAGATCACTACCAGTTCACACCTGTCTCATCACTGACAGGTTACAAAATGGTGGGTGTACAGAGAGTGAATAACATCCCTGGCCCTCTCTAAATACCCACAGAGCTGGAAGGAAATTGCCCAACGTGATGCAGGTTTACATAGACAATGATACAGAGATAAAACTGGGCAACATGATGCATGTTTGCATAGGAATTGATAAAGAGAGAAACATAATGACCTGTGTTGTGTAAATACATTGACTTCTGTATAAAAATGGCTCTACACAATGTGAACCTTTACAGAGCTATACAATGACTATACATCCCCCTGTACATAAAGACGTAGAACTGTGTATAGCTCTACTGCTCCATACATACTGAGGTAAAGCTGGAGACAGACAGAGACATAACTATATACAGGCACAATGGTAACCCAGTACATAGAGGGGTAGGACAAGATACAGATGGAACATGGCTAGTCTGACTTATTAAAGAAATATGGGTATTGATCTAGTATCGACACCCAACTGTGACAGACAAAACCTCTCTAACAGTTTAAAGTTATAAAGTGTATGTTTATTATGGCCAGGCAGCACGGCGGGATATTTTCCTAATTTGCACTGCAAAGTTCACCGGTAATTACAAAGCCTTTTATTTACAAAAGTGTTGAATACCCAAAATACAAATACATATTCATACCCCTGTCACCTCCCATTCCTCGCTTCATATGCTAATTGGCGAAAAGGCTATTAAGCATGTGTACTTTGTTTCTTAAAATGAGTGGGGGGTCTATTCTGGGGAGCGGTCACCCAAAATGAGGAAGTAAGATGAGTCTTCATTGTTCTGACCTTTCTGCCTTTTCAATGCATTCGTGACACAGAATCCTTGGTAAAACTTATAGTTTCCTGCGTTGAATGAGTTCTTTAAGCAGGAAGTCTGCAGTTATCTTATATCTTACTTACTGCATCTTGTTTCTTCGTTACAGGCACAGCTACATAAACATAAAGCTGACAAGCAGTGAGTTACTAAATCCGGGGTAGCTTATCTAAGATCCGGCTTCTGTTAACTGCGAACAAACCTTACCTATCTACTTCAGCTATTTCAGCAACTTATTATCTTAGCTTTCCTAAAAATCCTTAGTTCCTCAAAATTAATGTCTCAAGTCTACCTCCCCCCACTCCCCCATGGTCACTTGGCCCCGAGCAGAGCAGCCCTTCTGGAAACATCAAGCAGATGGAGATCTGTAGGAAGTAAAGGGAGCATTGAGTCACTTGCAGTGTGCCCTCACCCCTGCCATAGCCTCAGCACACTCACAGCCTCCCCAGTCCCTCCAAGGCCTCCTAGTCCATCAGTCCCCCCAGTGCTGCCATCGTCCTGAGCGTCCCCAGTGCCCTGAGCCCCGCCAGCCCTCTAAGCCTATGCCTCTTCCCTGCCCATCCAGGCTCCAGTGCCATTGACCTCAGCTCCCCCAAGAGCCCTCAGCTCCACTGCTTGCCCTCAGCCTCCACCACATCACCATCCTCTCAGTGCCGTAGGCACCAGGAACACTTCAGCAACTGCAGGGTGCCTTCAGAGATGCTGTCCCCTGTGGCAGCCCCAGTGCCCTCAGTCTTACTGCCCTTTAGTGGCTCCCCAGTGCCTTGAGCCCTGCGGCCCCTGAGGGAGACAGTGCCTGGTGCCATTGACACTTCCCGGCGCTCCCGTCTGGTGCGGGCAGCCAGGACCTGGGGCTGAAAGTGCTGCTCAGCCCGGCCTGGCTGCCAGCCCACACCCCAGCATGGCCAGAGGGGACAGGGTGGCACAGCGCACAAGGCAAGAAGGCAAAGGGGCAGCAGAGTGGGGGGAGAGGGGAAAAAGCAGCACCTCCCAATAGCTAGACCTACCTCCTTTGCCATGGAGCTAGAACTTTTGAAATCGAGGTCAGATTGAAACCTTGTCTCAAAAGTGCAGCTCAAAAGACAGCTACACCGAGAAGTGAAGGGAGAGGGCATTGCAGCTGCCCCGTCTTCACAGCCTCTCCCTTGGCTGCTTTCTTCCATGGAGAGCACTCCTCTTGCAGAGGTATAGCACATGGCCATGTCAGAAGCCAAGGGCTGCAGAGGCGCTCTTGCCAAGACCTGGCCAGCAGCAGCCCTCGGCAGCCCTTGCCAGCACCTTGGGCTGACTTAGGGCCGTGTGGAGAGAAAGGCAGGCAGCAGAGCCTGGCATCTCTGTATCTGAGCTCACTGGCCTGCTGCAGCCTCCTACGTTAGTGGTGTCTCCTGCCGTTCGTCTTCCTCCTCTTGCTCTCGGGCTGGTATTCTTTTTCTGTGGCCCAGGCCTCTTCTCACCATCGTTTCCCATTAGGTTCCTCCACCTGGGGGTAGCCTGCTAGCCTTGACATGGATGGTTGGATTTGATGGACAAAGCCAGGAGGCACGAGCTAAACCCCTTCTTGCTGGAGCCAATGTGAGCGCCTTTTACCTGCTCAACTTGGGAAGGCTCACTGGGGCTTCAGCCTTATCCAGGGCCTCTGTGGAGCTCTCGCTCTCTTTGCTTGGAGGCAAATCTGGAGGTGCCTAAAGCAGAAATTCTGGAGGTGTATTGCACTATTGTAGAATATTTCTGTGCTTTTAATTTTCATCTTCCTTGTCCTAATTTTAATTATTTTAATAATAAATTTTGGTGAGCTTTCTTTTATCATACATGCTTGCTCATGTTTCTGAGTTTGCAATTTTTTTTCAGTGCACTCCATTGAATCCACTATTTGTTGCCATTTGTGAAGCTTTTTTTTTTTTTTTTAAGTTGTCAGCTACCTGTTAAAATAGCTAGATTACACTGCCATTAAATATTCATTAAACTGAGTTGTGTCAGACTATGAGAAACATCCAATTAAGCAGCTCACTTTCTACACAGAAGTCTACAAATGAGCAATCTTCTTTCTTTGCAATAATGCATCACAGGCTACCAGGCTACCCTTAGTATCTGTAAAAGAATTGATAAGGCAAAAGTTATTTGTAAAATACAAACTAGAAACAGAAAAGTAGATTAGAGGGAACAATGTGCTTTGGGACATTCTTCTGACTGGGAAAAGCACAGCATACTTTAATTTTTACATAGCCTGGGGGAACCTGAAATGCCATACCTAATAATTAAATATTTTCTATTTCTGACATGCATTATGCATTACTAAGATTTAAAAACCAGAGCTGAAAAACACATTGTAGGCTTCATTCACCCTGAAACCATTACAGGGCACTAAATAAGCCTGGGTCCCAGGCAAGGCGCAGTGGTGTTTTGGATCTATACAAATTATCTTTTTTTGTAGCTAATACACTGATACACCTGTGGATATGTGTGTGCCCAGGCTGCAACTGGAGGCAAGACTGACACCTGTGCAGGCAGAACTGAGCTGAATGGAGCAGCAGTGTCAGCATAGGTGAATTGGCTCAGGCTTCAGTGTAGCTCAGAACATCTCTGAATTCCCAGCGCCAGTCCTTGCTGCTGACCCCTCCCTGGCACACAGATTGAAGACAGTAAATCTAGCTAGGTTCGCTGTAGGCCTTATCAAACAGCTGTCTCCTCTGCAGTGCAGTGTGGAATTTCTTTAGTGAGACCCAGATGACCGCTGATGGCAAGAGGAAAGAGCCTGCTCTTTGTCTGGAGGAGGGGGTTATAGTTTTATTTTCCCGTCCTTGCCGGTGCCGGAGTGCCCGCCCCCAGCCCGTGCTAGGGCTTTTTCCCCAGGGGGGACGGGCCTAGAAGCAGGGACAAGCCACTACCAATCAGGGATAAGGTGGGAGTGGAACGGAGTTGGGTTACATTCCAGTGTGGGGGATGGGTGCGGCTGAGAAGGGACGAACCACATGATACAGTTTCCAAGGGGAGCAGGGAAAACATTACAAATCCAGTGAAACACAATATCAACCCAATTAATGCATTACAACACTTCCCCTTACTTATTAAATTGAGAAGGGAAGGCTCAGTACGTGGGAGATGTTCAGAGTTCGAACATTGAATACCTTTAAAGTTGGAGAAGAAAAAAAAAGACATCTAGTGCAGATAAACTGTTCAGAAAAATACTGTTAAGGGAAGCTGATAATTAGAAGGAGAGGGTTCAGTGCTTCCTCCTCCTCCAGGCAGCACTGACCACTTGTGGGGCCTCTGCAGGTGGTTTTGCAGTTTTAGGGATGAAAGGTTTCACCCACTGGGCTGGCACACACTTGAGACCTGAGGGAGTGGACACGCAGGCATACCCACGACCCCAGGTGATCAGATCATGAGGACCCTCTGTTTCCCTGGTTGCTGGATCCTTTACCATTACTGGTGGCTTTGCTTTCAGCTGCAGGTGGCAGTTCTCTCTGAAATGGCACACAATTGCTGGGTTAAGATTTTTAAACGTGCAATTTAAAAAGTTCAGAGTGAACGAGGCTTTGGACAACTGGATTTGGGGTGTTTCTAATTTTAGAGACTGATGTTGTTGGCTGAGGACCCTTTTGAGATTTTGGTGGGCTCTTTCCACGATGGCCTGACCTGTCAGGGAGTAGGGGATGCCTGGTTTGTGCTCTACTCCCCATTGCTGCAGGAAGATTCTGAACTCCTTGGATGTGTACATGGGTCCAGTATCAGTTTTTATTGATTTGGGGATGCACAGGAAGGAGAAAGCCTGTATTAGGTGTTTCATGGCATCACTAGGCTTCTCCCCTGAGTGGGCAGAGGCATAGACAGCTCCAGAAAAGGTGTCTACAGATACATGGACACATCTTTGCCTACCAAAGGACATGATGTGTGTCACGTCTGTCTGCCATACCTCACAGCTCTTCAGTCCCCTGGGGTTTGCTCCTGCTCCAGGGCTGGGAGTGCGTGTTGCTGGCACGAGGGACACATTGCCATAATTGCCGAGCCTGTTCCCGAGTTAGGTGGAACTGGCGGACTAGGCCTGGTGCATTCTGGTGAAAAAGCTGATGGCTGATTTTGGCTTGTCCAAAGATGTTTGGGAGTGGGGCCATCTCCACAGGCACAGCAAGAGCATCAGCCCTTCTGTTGCCCTTGGCTATGAATCCTGGTAAATCTGTGTGTGATCTGATGTGCATCACATAAACTTGTTGCTCTCGGTGGGAGATGAGATTTACTAGTTTTGAGAGCAAGTTGAAAAGTGCAGAATTGGAGACCTCACTCAGTACAGCTTGTTCAGCTCTGGATACTACACCTGCTACATAGGCCGAATCTGTGACCAAATTGAATGGTTCAGGAAACTTTTCAAAAGCTCTAACAACTGCAGCCAACTCAGCTACCTGAGGTGATCCTTCCACCTCGACAATATCTTTTTCCCATTGCTGAGTTTGAGGATTTTTCCATGTTATTACTGACTTGTAAGAGGCTCCAGATGCATCTGTAAAAACGGTTAAGGCCTTTAAAGACCTCCTGCTCTGAACACTTTTTAATGACAGTTTGAACTGAATTTGTTCTCTAAATAATTTGTGAGCAGGCCAATGAATTGAACTTTGACCTGATCCAGAGCAAACTGCAAAGCTTCATTTTCATGAATCAGGTGCTCCAACATTACTTTTGTGATTTGGCCCAAGTTTATCTCAATTGGGATGTGAATACACTCAAAATCACATCCTGCCAACTCCCTGATCCGGGTCCTGGCTTTCTGCATCAATTCTGCTACCAGTTCCTGTGGTCTGGTCATTCTTTTGGACCGGTGGTGACTGAGGAAAACCCACTCTATGATTAAGAGGGGTTCCCTACAGTCTTTGTCCTTTTTTGATTTTTCCACTTTTTCCCACTGAAAAATCATCCTGTTTAAGTGTGGCAATTTCCTTAAAATGATGACTTTGAATGGCAAGTCTGATTTGCACCTGTTGGCCTGTCTGGTGGCCATACAGTCCTGTACCTTTTCTAGGGCTGCTCTTGCCTCTTGGGTGAGGGTCCTAGGAGAACTTAGCTCCTCTCCCCCTTTTAAAAAATTAAAGAGGGGGTCTAGGTGCTCAGTGGTCAGATCTAGCCAAGATCTTACCCAATTTAAGGACCCACACAACTGCTGGACATCTGCTAAGGTCTCGATGTTATTTTTGACAACCAATTTTTGCGGCACAATGGTCCGCTTACCAATCTCCAGACCCAGGTACTTCCAAGGTGGCATCCTTTGTATCTTTTCCTCCTGAAGCTCAAACCCTGCAACAACCAAAGAATCAATTGTCAGGTCAAGCGCGTGGGACAGTAAGTCATCATTGGGGGCACAGACTAGCACATCATCCATGTAGTGCAGGATCATGGCTTCTCCCACAGCTGCACGCACTGGGGACAGCAGGGAAGAGAGGTACCACTGACAAATAGATGGCGAGTTTTTCATCTCTTGGCGAAGAAATTTCCAGTGGAATCTTTTCCTCGGGGTTCTTGTTGAGGGTAGGGACTGAGAAGGCGAAATGTGAGGCATTGTCAGGGTGCAGAGGAATCTGGAAAAAACAATCTTTGATATCAATAACTGCCAAATTCCAATTTTGAGGGAGCATCGCTGGGGATGGCATCCCTGGCTGGAGAGAGCCCATGTCCTCAATGAAATTATTAATTTGATGGAGATCGTGGAGGAGCCGCCACTTGCCTTTGTTTGCCTTTTTGATAACAAAGATGGGGGAATTCCACGGAGACATGATTTCCACAATGGGGCCTGAAGCGCCTTCAAGTTTTCTTTACTGAGCGGCCACTGCTCTTCCCAGACTGGTGAATCAGTTTTCCAATTGAGTTTCTGGGTAGGGCGCTCTTCAGTGGCCGCAGCCCAAAAAACAGGGCGGGGGGATCTGGAATGCCAATCGTGACCCCCCACTGGGCCATCAGGTCTCTCCCCCACAAGGGCTCTGAGTAATCTAAAACACATGGATGCAGTGTAGCCAATTGTCTGTTTGGCCCCTTCATTTGCACAACACTTTTTGATTGTTTTGCCCATTTCATTTCCCCTACACCTTCTACATGCCCAGCCACATTTTGCAGTTCCCAATGTGAGGGCCACATCCTTTTTGGTACAATCGTTACATCCACCCCTGTGTCCAGAACCCCTCTGAGGTTTACTACTTCCCCACCGTGACGGACCTCACACCCTATTATGAGTTTGTCCCTCCCAATAACTCGTGTGGGGCAAACCTCAAGGTGTTTGTTCTTTGTGATGTCTTTCTCAGAGAATGGGTCAGGTGCTGGAACTGCCTGAGCTATTATCTGCCCCTTAGGCAGAAACAAGGGTGGGTGGACACAGCGCAGCCAGAGAACTAGTTGTTTAGGGTTTGATGAGGCGAGACCAGGAAGGATCTTGATCTCTCTCAGTCTGTACTTGGTGTCCCCAAGGATGATGTAATTACTGCCAACATGTTGCCAGGAGCCTAGCACTTGTAGATCCAATGAACCTAAATGACAGTCTGTGTCACTTAGGTGCAAGGACTCTGTCAGTTGCAACCTAAAAGCCTTTTGGAGACATTCTGTGGTTAGACAGGGTCTGCTTACATCATGATCTGAAAGGGTCATATCTGGTGACTTCTGCTGAAAGGTAGAGCTGGTTAAAGCAGGATTATTTAATTTTACATTTGCATTTTCTAGATTTTTCTCCCCCCTCCTTGGACTTGCCCTATTTATGTCAGCACACTGGGCAAGCTGGTGCTCACATTTTAGTTTTTTGAAAAATTCCTTTTGGACCCTTGAGACCCCCTGCCCCCATTTTCCTGAAAGTCCAGAAATTGCTTCTTTAAAGGGCATTGAGATGTCCAGTGTCCAGCCTGATCACACAGGAGTCACGTTCTCTTGGGTGGTGGCTGTAGCACAGGCACAGGGGGCCATGGCGTTTGCTGCCACAGCTCTTTGCAGTGGTCTGAATGCATCTCTGGAACCGTGGCTTAGGTGAGCTGTCATGAAGGGAACCTTCTTGGTACACACGTGGAGCACGTCATCTAAGGTTGTCACTGGTTCCATGGGCAGGCTGAGGATGGCTGCCTTTCACTGTTCATTTGCATTGGTCACCGCCATCTCCTCCAGGACTTGTTCTTTGGCTCCTTCATTCTTAACCTGTAACTCGATAGTTCGGGTTAATCGCTCAACAAATGTTACAAAAGGTTCTGATGGAAGCTGCTTTATTTTACTGTAAGGTTGGAAAGGCCCATCGGGCTGGATTGAAAAGAATACTTTTAAAGCAGTTTCTTTAATGCGTTCTAAAACAGCTAAAGGAATTTCCTGAGCCTGCTTGAGGGCTGAGACCCATTCACCATCACCACATAGATATTCTAATTGAATTGGCAAATTATTATTATCAACAGCTGTTTCAGGATTTTGCCAAAGCTCCAGGAGTACATCTCTTAATCTTATTTTCCATGTAGAATCCCAAAGCCTAGACTGTGTGGACGAAAGGAGGGACGAAAAAAGCTGCCGGAGGTCAAAGGCAATGTGATATACGTTCTAAAGTTAATTTGTGTTAATAAGATATAAAATGTAATACAAGCCATATAAATATAAGTTTTGTATAAACTAGCATGTTATAAGTTAAGTTTTGTTCAAACCAGCATATTGTGAATTAACTCAGGGGAAGGTGGCTTAACAAAATGAAGGAATTTCTCTAGCCCAAAAAAGCATGGGAGGGACACGAGGAAAACATGATTGGAATTACCAGAAAGAGGAACGAGAAAATGCCACTGTCGGGAATCCTTGAAAGGGAACAAAAGGCGACGGAAAACGGAGATGATAGCCCGGAGAACCAGATGATTACCTTAGATCGATATCTAAATCGCCTCCGCCAGAAATTAACATCTCCACACCACACCTGGACCCAACCATAAACAGTATTGTCCTCCTCCGCCGATCTAATCAGACTCTCGGAACTGAGACCTGCATGATTAATGAAGATGCCTCGGAGGAAGGACCGTCGAAATCCCGAGTCTCTCTCCGCGATCCAGTGTATAAAAAGAGACTACTGCAGACCGAAGATGTGAACTTGAGGGATAACAGACAGGCAGAGTATGTTATCATTTTTCACCCAGCGGCGACCCCGGGCTCGACACTGTCCTTTTTAATTGCGGCTGTCCGAGACTGTCATTTTGTCTCTCAATAAAATTCTAAAATTTGATTTATCTAATTTGGTCCTCTCATTTATAACAATTCTGGTGACCCCGACGTGATTGGAGTGATGCCGGGACCCCCGCCAAACCCCTGTCTCTGACCAGGAGGCGCCCTGCTGAATTCAGCGGCCTGGTGGAGCTGGGAGAGCCGGGTGGAACCAATCAACCACACGACGGACTAAAACAGCTAAAAGCCACATTTAAAAGGGAGATAGGCGAGGTCAGAGCTCTTGGGGAACTCGGGGAGGTTTGAGAAGCAGAACCTCCGGAGCCGTGGCGAAGAAAATATACTCGTAAAAGTCTACGTGCACGAAGAACCCACGCAGGAAAAGGATCGTAAGTATTGCGTGGTTGATTGGGGGTGACCGAGCGTGTGAAGTGAGACGTGATTTTATCACGAAGCGAGTGGGACCCCAAAACCACAGTTCCACTTCCCCGCGAGGGGCGTGGTCGGTTGCAGGCGAAGCGAAAGTTTCGGGGAGTAAAAACGCACCTGACACGTCAAGCCCTGAAAACTCCGGGAGTCTTGGAAGGGGGATCGGTCACAGGAAGGCTGAAAGGGAAGGGTATGTCCCTAAAAGAGTTCGGGGGACTGGTAAACTTTTCAGCCTAGGACCAGGAAAGGTCCAAGGGAGAGAGTAAGGAGAAAGGAGAGCTCGCAATCACCAGAGAACACCCCGAGGGGGAGCGATCACCCTTAAAGGTCCAGTATCTGGTGGACCCACACCATGGGGCAAACGAAAAGTAAAAATAGTAAAAAGGCTTCAAGAAAAGCCAAACAGAGAACCAGTAAAGGGATCCCTGAAATCCCGATTGAGAGTCCGTTGGGATGGATGTTAGACCATTGGGACGAGTGCACTATAAGAAAAAGGAGGTCCAAGAAACAGATGATACATTACTGTATGGAGATATGGAGAGGAGTGGAAGTACGGGACCACGTAACCTGGCCTATTTTTGGGACATTTGAAGAATGGATTTGCAAAGCACTAACACTTTATGTCAAGGAGAGGGGAAGTGAAGAAGAACAGGAATATGCAGGTATCTGGGGAAAGATCGATGCTAGGCTTTTACCCGTGAAATTAAAGGGCCCTACCTCTGTCTCAGGGGATAAGTGGGAACCCTTAGATAACCTTCCCCCGCCTTACATAGTTCCCTCGCCCCCTCCCCTCCCAGATCAGGATGACCCCCAAAACCCCGGGAGATTGGGAAATCCCTCGGGGCAAGGGATCCCCGGACCCACCCCTCTTCCATCTGCCCCTCTGTTAGGACCACAATCAGGGGCTCCGTTCCCACCGGTTGGGCTCCCTCCCCCGCTAGAACCGGTGCCAGCTCCTCGGCCATCGGGGGGGGTGACGCAAGTTCCTCAGACCCCTGTCCCGCTCCTCCATAGCCAGCTGCTTGAATTAGATCTTGCGGCATTCCTTAGCCCCGCTCCCATAGCACCGCAAGTTCCGGCAGAAGCTAAGCATACCCCACCCGCTAGGAGGACTAGAAGGCAGCTAAAGAGAATGAATGAAGCAGAGTGTGAAGGGGAAGGCGAGAAGGCTAATCTTTTTCCTTTAAGAGAAGTGCCAACCGCCCCAGGAATTATTGGGTACGTAAACGTCCTGATTAATACCAGTGATGTGAGAGCTTTCAAAAAGGAAATGGGAAAGCTTATGGATGACCCCTTAGGAGTATCTGAAAGGCTGGGTGAGTTCTTGGGAACCAGTATATATTCATATGGGGATCTCACAGCCATTCTGAGGTCTTTATTCAACACAGAAGAGAGAGAAATGATACGACAGGCAGGAATAAGGGAATGGGAGCGACGGAACCCTCAGAATACCCCCGGAGATCAGAAATGGCCAATCCAAGATCCCCGATGGAATACCCAGACCAAGGAGGGCAGGAGGAATATGATCGATATGAGGAACATAATCATCCAGGGAATCAGAGAGGCCGTACCCCGGGGACAAAATCTAAGTAAGGTTTTTGGGGAATGCCAAGGGAAAGAGGAAACCCGTACCGAATGGTCAGAAAGGTTGAGAAAAAGTCTCCAAATATATTCGGGGACAGACCCTGATTCTCCTGTGGGAGAAGTATTGCTAAAAACTCAGTTTGTAGCAAAATCATGGGAAGATATACGGAAAAATTTGGAGAAGATCAAAGGGTGGCAGGAGAAAGGATTACAGGAACTACTGAGGGAAGCTCAGAAAATATATATGAGGAGAGAGGAGGAAAAGCAGAAAATACAAGCTAGAGTGCTGGTAGCAGCTGTGAGGGAAGCCCAAAAACAGGAACGCCCTCAAGCTTCAGAAAAACCCTTAAGGAAAGGACCATCGAAGGGACCAGTGCATCCACAGAGAGGGACCCTGGTGAATCGAACAGAGGGGCTGGAATGTTTTTACTGTAAGAAAAAGGGGCATATAAAAAGAGTTTGCACGAAAAGGATGAGGGATGAAAAAATGTTCCAAGAAGATTAGGGATGTCAGGGGCTCTACATTTTGGGGTCCGTAACATCAGGGGAGCCCTTGATAACATTAAAAATTGGACCCAAGGGAATGAAAATGGACTTTTTAGTAGACTCTGGGGCTGAGAAAAGTACATTTAAACAGTTACCCCCAGGATGCCAGGTCAGCAAGGAATTTATAGTGGTTATAGGGGCCAAGGGAGAACCGTTTAAGGTTCCCATAGTAAAGAATGTAGAGATTGAATCCGATAATAAAATTTGCTTAGGAGACATGTTACTAGTAGAGGAAGCTGATTATAACTTGTTAGGAAGAGATCTGATAGTCGCACTGGGTATTAATTTAATTGTAAGGGATTCACGGATAGTGGTTAGCATATATAAACTAACCTGTGAAGATGAAGACAAAATTAACCCTAAAGTGTGGCACACAGGGAGGGAAGCCGGGAGGCTAGACATGAACCCCATTTCAGTTGAAATTGAAAGGCCCGAGGACCCCATAAGAATCAAACAATACCCCATCCCCTTAGAAGGGAGACGAGGACTGAAACCCATAATAGAAGATTTAATAAATAAAGGCATTTTTGAACCTTGCATGTCGAGGCACAACACCCCAATCTTAGCCATTAAAAAGACGGATGGGAGTTATAGGTTGGTGCAAGATTTGAGAGCAATAAATGAAAGGACAAGGACATGGTTTCCTGTGGTTGCTAATCCATATACTCTTCTAAATAGAGTTTCCCCAGAGGACACATGGTATAGTGTCATAGATCTAAAAGATGCGTTCTGGACCTGCCCTTTAGCCGAAGGCAGTCGGGACTTCTTTGCATTCCAGTGGGAAGACCCTGACACCAATCGTAAACAACAGCTGAGATGGGCCTCCCTTCCTCAAGGATTTGTGGACTCGCCCAATCTATTTGGACAAGCCCTAGAACAATTGCTAAGTCAGTTTTCTCCCAGGAAAGGGACAAAGATCTTGCAGTATGTAGATGACTTATTAGTGGCTGGTGAAACAGAAGAGGATGTAAGAGAGTGTACCATTGAATTATTAAACTTTTTGGGAGAAAAAGATTTAAAGGTATCTAAACAAAAATTACAATTCACTGAGCCAGGAGTGAAATATCTAGGGCACTGGCTTATAAGAGGAAAGAAAAAGTTGGATCCTGAAAGGGTAGCCGGGATTTTAGAATTGCCTTCCCCAAAAAATAAAAGGCAGGTACGCCAATTGTTAGGGCTGTTGGGCTATTGTAGGCAATGGATAGAAGGGTATAGTGAAAAGGCAAAATTCCTATATGAAAAATTAACAAAGGACAAGATAAAATGGACTGAACAGGATGACAAGGAATTGCAAAGACTAAAGGAAGCCTTGGTAACCGCCCCTGTTTTAAGCCTCCCCGACATAAACAAGAAGTTCCAATTATTTGTGGATGTAAGTAATCACACAGCCTATGGGGTTTTAACGCAGGAATGGGCTGGAGACAGAAAGCCTGTAGGTTACCTCTCAAAATTATTGGACCCTGTAAGCAGGGGATGGCCCACATGTTTGCAGGCCATAGTGGCTGTGGCCCTATTAGTAGAGGAAGCCAAAAAGATCACATTTGGGGCTCCTATTATAGTTTATACCCCACACAATGTGAGAACTATCTTACAACAAAAAGCTGAAAAATGGCTCACAGATGCGAGGCTTTTAAAGTATAAGGCCATTCTCATCCATGCCCCAGAATTAGAACTTCTCATCCATGCCCCAGAATTAGAACTAAAAACAACACAAGCGAGTAATCCAGCAGGATTTCTTTTTGGGGAAGCACCGGGTAAGCCTATGCATAACTGTTTGTATAACTGTTCAGAGTTAATAGAATTGCAGACAAAAGTAAGAGAGGACCTAGAAGATGAAGAACTAGAGGGGGAAAAATGGTTTGTAGATGGATCAGCCAGAGTCATAGAAGGGAAAAGAAAATCAGGTTATGCCATCATAAATGGGAAAACGGGGGAAGTAGTCAAATCAGGCCCCCTAAATACTTCTTGGTCAGCCCAGGCATGTGAATTATTTGCAGTGCTACAAGCCCTGAGAGAGCTGAAAGGAAAAATAGGGACCATCTTTACTGACTCTAAGTATGCTTTTGGGGTGGTACATACTTTTGGAAAAGTCTGGGAGGAAAGGGGACTAATAAACACTCGAGGAAAAAAATTAGTGCATGAAAACTTAATAAGACAAATCCTCGAAGCAGTAAGAGAACCAAAGGCTATTGCCGTAGTATATGTAAAGGGTCATCAAGCAGGATTACAATTCAGAATAAGGGGTAATAATCTAGCCGACCAGGAAGCCAGGAAGGCAGCTCTTCTCACCCTTAACATCCCTGAAAACATAACAGATAGTCCCCAGGAATTTCCCCCACATCCTTCAGAAAAAGAAATTTAGGAGTTCAAAAAGATAGGGGGTACATTAGACAAAGGGAAATGGAAACTAACTGATGGTCGAGAATTAATTCCAAAAGCATATGCCCGAACAATGCTAAAGAGATTGCATTCTCAAACCCACTGGGGAACTCAGGCATTAGCAGAACAATTCCTGAAGTTTTTTGGATGCAAAGGTATTTTCAAGTTAGCAAAGCAAGAAGTTCGGAATTGCCTACTGTGTCAGAAAATTAATAAATCTAGAATTAGACAAAATATGCCAGGGGGACGCCCCTTAGCATACCGCCCCTTTGGGAGGATTCAAGTAGATTTCACTGAACTACCTAAAATAGGAAGATATAAATATTTACTGGTGATGGTGGATCAATTAACACACTGGGTGGAGGCATTCCCTAGCCCCAGGGCAACAGCTCAAACAGTAGCATGGAGGTTACTGGAGGAAATAGTACCTAGATATGGGATCCCTGACTCCATAGATTCAGATCAAGGAACCCACTTCACATCTAAAATCACAAAACACTTGGCAGAGGCCCTGGGGATCAGATGGGAATACCACACCCCTTGGCACCCCCAGAGTTCAGGCCAGGTGGAAAGAATGTATCAGACCCTAAAAGCTCAATTATCAAAACTTATGCTAGAAACTAAAATGTCATGGGTAAGGTGCCTTCCTTTAGCTCTCCTAAATATTAGGACTCAACCCCATTCAGGCTCCGGTTTATCCCCATTTGAAATGCTGTATGGAATGCCATATGAACATGGAATGCCGGTTGGACACCCCCGAATGGAAGATTGCCAGATCCAGTGTTATCTTGTCTTAATTAATAAAAATTTGCAGGAGCTCTGAAAACACAGACTAATAGCACAAGGCACACCTCTGGGATTTGCTATTCACAAAGTCCAGCCAGGGGACCAGGTGCTGATCAAAACGTGGAAAGAGGCCCCATTGTCACCGCACTGGGAGGGACCTTTCCTCGTCCTCCTCACCACTGACACGGCAGTGAGAACAGCAGAAAAAGGCTGGACCCACTCATCTCGAGTAAAAAGAATTGAACAACAAAGCAGCTCTCCGCAGTGGAAAGTCACCTCAGCTCCGGGAGACTTAAAGCTGAAGATCCATCGAGAAACCTAATGACCAGCGCTTATCGGATAAGTTGTAACCAAGCAGGATGTTCCTGCTACCCATTTGTTCATTTTAAGTGCGGGTATTGTAAACAAATTTGGGTGGCTCATTGTTACCGGGGAGCCAGGCCTTGGAGTTTATGTGAACATTGCTTAGAAGAGGAGAACAGGCTCACAAATCTCTTTCTACACATTGCCACAGAATCGGGTCTTTTTGAATTGGATTCTCCTGAGTGGTTCCATTATTACATGAATGGGATAAGGGGAGGATTAAATAAAAGGGCGGAGCCACTCGTGATTGAGTGTAGGAAAACAGTGAAAGTACCCTGTTTAGCTGACCAAGTGAAAATAGCCAAGTGGGAGCAATACAAAAGGCGATACGCTCAAAGGAGCACCTGTAGGGGCCCGGAAGAATATCCCTGCTGCCAGGAAGATGGTTTACCCTGCCGCTGGTGGCACCCCAATGGGCGAAGGGTTAGGCAGAGGGATACGCCTATGGGTAACCCTGGTAATCCTGAGCCTAGCCGTGTTCCCCACGAATGGCCTCCCCAACCCCAAGGAGAGAATGGGGAAGGGAACTGACCCCCCAGAGGTTCACTCAGAACCTACCTGGGACCAAGCCTCAAAATTCAGGGTACGAGTAGACTGGTCTACATTGCTAGGGGGAGGGGACTACAAATTGAATAGCGGGTCCCAAATGAACAAAACCAATAACCCGATGGCAATGTCTAGGAAAAGAAGAGAGTTAAATAGTTTACCTTTAATTCCCACTTGTAAGGAATGTAATAAAACTGTATGGATTGGGGGGAAAAGAGAAAAGTACTTTGTGGGATACTTACAAGTTAACCAATTGTGTTATGATAAGAAAAATTTAGAAATGTGTACCCTTAACGGGAAAGCATATTGGGTGGGACAGAATAAGAAGCTGCAGACAACTTCCTTAAGCGGAGGACCCACATTACTGGATTTGTTGAGTGAAAATGATGAAAGAGTATGTTTGAAACTGGAAAAGGTGTTCTGTTTTTCTAAAGATGAAGAAAGGTTGGACCCAGAGAACAAGATACAAAAGGTAGCCTTGGAGCTAAAAAAGCAGGAATTAGAAGCAAAAGAAAAAGAATGGAGCAAGAAAGGATGAGGACACTTAGTGAGCAATATGAGCAATTAGAAAGACAATCTAGTGATTGGAGCTTATCTGCCTCCAGCACAAACCTCTTCCTGGATCTAGTGCAAGAAATTGCTACAGAATTAGGGCTAACTAACTGCTGGATCTGTGGAGGATTGAGATCAGCAGAAAGATGGCCCTGGAAATGTGAAAGTTTGGCCCCTGAACAACTACTAAGGTGGGATAACAAAATCTTAAAAACCATGACTCGGCCAGAGGGATGGACACTGGATGAATGAGTAATAGGGACAATTTGTATTAGCAGGGAAGGAAATGCATACAGTGAGACAGTAGGTTACACCCCATGCCTATCCACCCTAACTGTAAACTCGAACAACAAGTCCAAAATGTGGCAACCCGAACCCCCCAATGGGTATTGGGGAAAGAAAAGGGAGGAAGGATGTAATTGGATAGAAGAAATTGGACTCTGCTGGCACAAAGTAACAAATGCTAACCCCTACTACTCCCTGACTGACTTGATAGAATTTTGGGAAAAACCAGAAAACATAAACATCAAATGGAAAGCCCCAAGTGGAATTTACTGGATTTGTGGGAAGAAATCTTATAGTGAGTTACCCCGGAAATGGAAAGGATCCTGTACCCTAGGGGTGATTAGACCCTCCTTCTTTACACTCCCCCGAATGGGCAGTAATTTACTAGGGGCTCCTTTGTATGAGACTCTCAGCCGGAGAAGACAAGAGATAAAGAGGGAACTTCCACAAGTAGGAGGGAATCAGAAATGGGGGGAGGAAGAATGGCCTGCAGAGCACATTATAGAATATTATGGCCCCGCTACGTGGGCACAAGATGGAAGCTGGGGCTACCGAACCCCAGTATACTTATTGAACCGACTGAATAGGTTACAAGCTGTAAGTAGAGATAGTTTCAAATCACACTTCGGATGCTCTAGAGCTGTTAGCCCGACAGCACTCACAGATGAGAGCATTTGTATACCAAAATAGAATTGCCTTAGACTATTTGTTAGCAGAAGAAGGGGGGGGGGGTGTGGGAAATTTAATGACTCAGAGTGTTGTATAGAAATCAATGACTATGGAGAGACAATTAGAGATTTAGCAGCAGAAATAAGAAAGGTGGCACATATCCCAGTGCAGAAATGGAATTCTATACTCCAAGCTTCCTGGTGGGATCAAATATTTGGGGCAGGAGATTGGTGGAAAAAAGTGGGATTCTTTATCTTGTGTTCTGTAGCTGGATTAGTCTTCTTGCCTTGTCTGATATCCTGTCTAATTAGACTAATTCATACAGTAGTCCAGGGAATGCAAGTGGCAGCACTTCTTATGGACCCTGAAATGGCCTCAGCGAGGTTAAATAAAAACAATGCCGTCTCAAAAATCATGAAATTGAATGACAAAAAGAGTAAAGCTGCTCAAGTATTAGAAAAATTTGAAGCTCGGATACAGGAAGAGAGCATAGAAAAAACCTATTGGAATGAGGCAGCTGGAGAAATACTGCCAGAATAGTCAAATGGTTAAGAGGCTTTTTTATCTTGATAGAGAAAAAAGACTATAACCAGAACACAAATTAAATTGGTGAATTTAGAAGGGGAGGGATTGTGATATATGTTCTAAAGTTAATTCATGTTAATAAGATATAAAATGTAATACAAGCCATATAAATATAAGTTTTGTATAAACTAGCATGTTATAAGTTAAGTTTTGTTCAAACCAGCATATTGTGAATTAACTCAGGGGAAGGTGGCTTAACAAAATGAAGGAATTTCTCTAGCCCAAAAAAGCATGGGAGGGACACGAGGAAAACATGATTGGAATTACCAGAAAGAGGAACGAGAAAATGCCACTGTCGGGAATCCTTGAAAGGGAACAAAAGGCGACGGAAAACGGAGATGATAGCCCGGAGAACCAGATGATTACCTTAGATCGATATCTAAATCGCCTCCGCCAGAAATTAACATCTCCACACCACACCTGGACCCAACCATAAACAGTATTGTCCTCCTCCGCCGATCTAATCAGACTCTCGGAACTGAGACCTGCATGATTAATGAAGATGCCTTGGAGGAAGGACCGTCGAAATCCCGAGTCTCTCTCCGCGATCCAGTGCATAAGAAGAGACTACTGCAGACCGAAGATGTGAACTTGAGGGATAACAGACAGGCAGAGTATGTTATCATTTTTCACCCAGCGGCGACCCCGGGCTCGACGCTGTCCTTTTTAATTGCGGCTGTCCGAGACTGTCATTTTGTCTCTCAATAAAATTCTAAAATTTGATTTATCTAATTTGGTCCATCTTATTTATAACAGGAACAATAGGATTCCCTGCTAAATTTGCTTTTAAAAGGCTGCAAAAGTATTCACTTTTGCGTCCAAATTTGGCCTGAGCTTTGCATAAATCCTGAATTGCTTGTTGGGGGAAGGGGTCCCAGTTACTGTGGACAGCACCTCCCCTTTTTGACTGTTGGTATGGGACAGGGGTGGCAGAAGAGCCGGGATCACTTCCTGCTTCTGGGTTCCTGGCTCCCCCCGCTGCCACCCCCCCACCCCCGGGGTGTGGGAACTGGGACTGTGGGTGGGGAAACTGTGGGAACCAGGGGCAGGGAGGGGCTGGAGGCTTGAATCACATGGGGAGGAGTTGGAGGGCGGAGGTTTGAGGTTAGGGGACGGAGTCAGAGGAGAGGGCAGTGCCAGGGGCAGCACCGAAGGGAGGGAGGGGTCTGGGGAGAGGAAGAGACTGCAAAAGGGACTGTGGGAAGGAGGGACAGACAAAGAGAGAGGCTCCTTGTGACTCGGGAGCACATGGCTTCAGCCATTTTGGGAAATAAAGGAGTCCCCTCCACCTTGTGACCACCCCCACAGAACTGAGACCAGCCTGGAGATCACTGAGATGGGGGGGTTGAGCACTTGGACTGCCTGCAAAAGTAAACCGAACCCGGGGTTACCAACTGGGGAAGAAGGGCGTTTTGGGGAAAGTTTAAAGGTTTCTTGAGGAATATCTGATTTTGGGGAAGGGATTTTGGGGTCGGGATAGGGAGAAACTGAGGAAACTGGGGAAAATCCACAAGGAACTAGCTTTTTTTTTTTTTTTTCCTTTTCATTTTGTTTTTGCATTGCAAATAAAATCTGCAAGCTCCAAAGAGCAAAATTTCCTTTTTCCTTATCATTAGGAGAGCTTGATTGAGACAATTTTTTTGCAACAGCTTCCCAAAATTCTGGAGAGCTTATTTGCTCAGATCTGGAAATTGAGCAAATAACCACCGAAGGAAATTTTTTAACTGCTTCTTGGAAAAATGGGTTTTCTCATCATCCAAGGCATTTAAAATATGGTAATAGACTCTCTTTTGAGATACAGCCTTGCACCCATTTTTGGCTCAGATTTTAAGTTTCTGTGTCCCCTTAAACTGTGACTGGCATATCGAAAGTTAAAAAACCCTCGCTGGAGAGAAAAAAAAGAGCTGAAGGTGAAACAGTTACCTTTTCCACCCCCTCTCAGGCAGCTGAAAGGAATGTGCTATTAAAGCACCCTGAAGGTCTACTCTGAAAGCAAAAAGCTTCCCCCAAAGAAAAAACCCTTTTCCCTGAGGAACACCACCTCTCAAAAAGATTTTCCCTTAGATAATACTCACCAAAAATCCAGCGTTCAGACTAATCTTTCTTTCCCAATCACTCCTTTTGCCTGAGACTGACCCTTTTGGTGCAAAAAGAACTTTCAGTCTCGGTTCCCAGGGTCGGCTTTCCATGGACATGTGATCACCTTCTCTGGGAGCAGCCTGCCTGTTGGGGGGCTTCCTTGCAGCACTCTGATGGGTTTTTTGAGTCCAAAGGAGAAAACTACAGCCCTGGCCTGTGGAATCCTGTGTTTTGGAGACTCCACAGTGAACACTAAGCCTGACGGGTCTGTGTCTCTGCGTGTGTGGGCTACGTTTTGTGACTCACGTATCTGCGTGAGATTCCTTGGCCACATGCTCCCCGAGTGGTTCTTCCAGCTTTCTGGGAGCCCCTTGTGGCTTCGAGCCGCACATTTAGGCACCAATTGTGGAGGTTCTTTAGAGAGACCCAGACAACCGCTGATGGCAAAAGGAAAGAGCCTGTTCCCTGGCCAGGGGGATATCATGGCTTTATTGTGGGGTCCTGCCCCTGTCGGCTGGAGTTCCTTCCCAGTCCCCCCCAGTGCCAGAGAGACCCAGGCCCCACCCATCCCGGGGCTTTTTCCCTGGGGGGGACAGGCCTAGAGGCAGGGATGGGCCACTATCCAATCAGGGATAAGGTGGGGGTGGAACAGAGTTGGGTTACATTCTAGTGTGGGGGATGGGTGCGGCTGAGCAGGGACAAACCACGTGATACAGTTTCCAAGGGGAACGGGGAAAAACATTACAAATCCAATCAAACGCTATATAAACCCAATTAATGCATTACAACACATGAGTCAAAGAGGAAGGGATATTGGAATAAATAGGGAAATACTGTGAGGAAGAAGAAGAAAATGTGAGGGCAATAGGAGGAGGTTGCTGAGTGTAGTAAAACTATTGAGAAGGTGCCTGGAAGGTCCACATATTAATTCACAAATAGGGAGGCTTCCTGTTGTGCTCTTTGTGGAGGAACTCTCAAGAACTCTCTGAATCACTCTTAGTTAAATCAGAGAAGAGGAAAAGCTATGCACTGACCTGAACAGCGAAGCTTCTTTACTTTCACAAGGGGCTTTAGGTAGAATAAAACTTACGTAAGCAAAGCTTAATTAAGTAATTTAAAACAGGTTTCATATACATTTTAGGGTATTTTTGGTAGTTGAAGTGCAGACTAAAAGATGTGATTTACTATTGTAGAGGGGAAATGAGAATGATGGATGAATGTGTGTGCAATATCCATGATGTACAGTCCACAAGGCTGATGTGTAGGACAAAGCAAAGTCACTTCGATTTTACTTTGTAGGAAAAATAGCACTATGTGTTATTTTAGTCTCAGGGGCAGAGTCATTCCCCATTAAAAAGGAACTTTAAAAGGGTCTGAGTTTGGGACCATGGGTTGCCATATTGTACCTTGTTCAGAAAATGCTGATGTTCATAAGTACAAATTTTCATACTGAAAATGCAAAAAACCAGGACTGCCAGTTTAACTAAGTGCGTATCATTGTTAAAATATCTGCTAGAATTTGATGACTGACTCAGAATAAAACCTTAGCGATCCTATTTACTTAGCATGCTAGTAGAGTGCTGGCATAAATCTGTGGACATTTTCATGGTATTGAAGAATAGACTTTTGTGTAGGAGAATAGATTCACATGTCGAATTTTTAAACATTTATTGAGGAGGAAAGGAGATTTGTGTTGATAATATATGAGTCCTGTTACCTGGCAAGTCAATTATCAACACTTTTAAAACTAAATCAGTCCTCAAAACAAAGAGCGTTCTTATCGCCGGCCTACAAAGATACATTATACATTTAAAAAATAAGAGTAATGCACTACTGTGCCAGCGAACCTTCAATCCTTAGCTTAGCCATTTGCTGACTATGGGAGCTGCATGAATATCAGGCTACATGACTGTGGCAGTGCAAGAATTGTTTTATCAAGTTCCTAAGTAATTTTGTAAGTTTTATAAGAAGTTTTATGTTATGGTTCATTCCACTGTGGCCCCATTTTCTGTAATGGTACCTCCCCTATGAGTTTGCTGTATAGCAAGTTGTTTTATGTCAACCATCCCACCCCCCCACCTGTCCTTGTCAATCCCGTCTCCCCCCTGCTCTGGGGCATCCTGTCTGTCACTTCGGGACCCCTCCCTGGACTCGGGAAAGTCCCAGGAGAGGCATTGAGTGATAGGCTGGTGCCTGGGAAATCCCCCTTTCCCCTCTTGTGAGTGGTCCGATGTTTAAAAGTGGACACCCCCTGTTATCCCCCTGAATTCCCTGATTTGCTGACCTGTTGTTGCCACCCCTTAATCCTCCCCCGTTTATAAGTTAGGGGAGGGAAATTCAAAGGGGCTCTCTCTGGGCAGTTTGAAGAGCGGCGGAGCTCCCGCCACTCTGACTTTAATAAACCATCATTAAACCTGCCTAGTAGAGAGCTGACCTTTTGTCTGCCGCCGCAGTCACGACATAGTCAAGGCCAGCCGCTGGTGGGGAGCCGAGACCCACAGGAAGAGGTTTCTTGCCTGCTTGCAACCCCGACTGAAACGCTTTGGCCGCTGTGCAGATCTGAGCCAGCCAGGGGGCAGCGCCTGCCAGGCGTGGAAGGACACAGCCACACATGACCACAAAAGTACATGCGATTGTAGAAATGCCTCCTCCTGCTGCTTGCGGCTGAGGACTCCAGGATGGTGTGGATGAATGTAGACGAGAGATCTCTGAAGTTAGGTTTTAGAAGAAGAGGTTTATTGTATGGGACGTGAGGCCTTGCTCGGAGCCGCCAGGCGCAGGTGTAGTGTGGCCTTGGAAGGTGGGGGCAGTGAGAGATAAAGAAATTCCAAGAGCAAGATGCAAGAGGCAAGAGAGAGGAGCAAAGGAGAAGAGAACAAAGAGACAAGAGGGAGAAGAAACAGAAGGAAGGCCCACTCTCGCAGCCCCCTGATAAGGCGTCTCGAGGTGGGCTGTAACAAGGTTGTGCCAATGGGGTTACAGATACTTGATACTTCAGGGGGGGTTACATGTGTGGGGTGAATCATACATAGGGGGCTGTTTTTGCAGGCATCTAGTAGCTAGGACATCTCAAACATCAAAACTTACTTTCAATTCTATCTCAGTTACAGGTTTCATATTCTCAGAATCTAAGCAATCATATTTATAGGGCTTTCTGGCTTCATCCTTCCCAACATGCAATTTTAAAAGATTCTGCTCTTCAAGAATCCTCTGAAGCAGTGAATGCTGATTAGGAGGTAAAAGAGCTTGCTTTCATCTTGCAATAAACAAATTAATATTCCTTTCACTGGCTGTGGAGAGAAAAAACTTAAAAATTATTTTGAAATTAAGGATGATTTTCTTCCCATGTTGATATGTTGAAGAGGAAAGAGAGTTTTACAGAACATCGTGAAAGGGTTCATGCAATGTTCTCAAACACTAAAAAAAAAAAAAAAAAGGTCTGTTCTCTAAGTTTGTACTGTGGTTCTTCTTCTGAGGGAACAATTGACCTGACTATGAGTAGATTTCCATATTTAGTTTAGAAGTCTTTCCTAAAAATGAGCTTCTGTAGAGTTAGAATTCCTATGTCCTGTGCATGTAGTTGGTTAAATCTGGAAACCTGTGCTCCTTCTGTGATTCATCTCATGGTACTGTTTCAAGGTACCAGTGCACATTTCACACCTGTGTGAAATATGTGTCCTGAACACCTGGTACTCAGCAGCAGTTAATCTCTTTTACAGATCTACTCCTACTGGGCTAAATCCACTTACTGACATAAATATAGCCATATGGAGAGGAGTTAGGCGGCGAAGCAATCAAGCAATGCTAAAGGAATTGGACAAAAGGGACCTCAAATGTGGCATCTAGGACTAGATGAGAAATAAGAGATAGTTAACTACTTACATTCTGTCAGATTTTCACAAGATAAAAACTAGGACTGGAAATTAGGAATCCGCAAATTTGCAAAAGCTTTTGTTACCAACATATCTAAACATATTAAAAAATGCCCCTACTTCATAGTGGAAGGAGTCTCTCCCTTCCATTCTGATGTTAAGGAAAGTACAATATCATTTAAGTGACTTAGTGAAAGATCAGATCCAATCTTGATACACTTCTGCTCTAATACTGAACATTTTTAGACCTGACAATGAAATCTTGTTTCACACCAGGAAATACCAATATCTCTCTCCACTGCCAGGTTATTTTCCTTGGCTTTCCTTCTTTTTAGTCCCTGAATTATCCTTGTAACAACTGATGACACACGAGATCATAGTCCAGGTTATGTTTCAATGCAGGCAGTGCTGTGCCACTCACCACAACTCTCAGCTAGTGCTCTGTGCTAGAAAATTAGCTTCACCCAAGTTCAGGTGGAGGCACTTAGGCAACTAATGAATACCTTGTCTGCTTTGAATTGTTGGACCTTCTCCCCATCTTTCCTATGATGGTACAAGGAGAAGTCAAGCATTCTCACATCTGTCACGAATTCTTCCAGCTCTCATCACTGCAGCCATCAAAGGCAGCTATGTGGTTTGTGTAAACTCAGCATATCAATGGCAAACTTCCAGAATTCTGTTCTCAGACTAGAAATTCTCCTGATCCATATTTTCTGGACACTCCACTGATCTATAGGTTCCCAAACAATCATTTTCCCCTCTCACTCTGCTTGTCACTTGTGGGGCCCTTGCTACAGGAGTGGAGTATAGCTGCAGTGCAACATTTCTGCATTTCCCAGGCCAAGTAACTAGGTCAGCATGGGAATTTTTTCCACGGAACTGATTCATCTTAAAAGATCTGCTTATGATCTCTAGATGCCTGTCACCCTGTTTTTTCTGAGTTTTTTTAAAGCCTTCTACTTGTTCGTAAGATGGAGTCAGTTTCTGTAGTTTCTGCACAATATTAGGAGCAGTGTTTCGCTTTTCTCACGCATGGGAACATAAACAAACCTTTTGTTTTCATTCCCTGTCCTTTGTTTACACATTTCTAGCCTGAAAATAATGTTGGTTGACAGCTAGTCTGGCCAGTGGGGAGAAGGGTAGTAACCCCAGGAGCCAATCCACAACCAGACCCACAAATGTATAAAAATAAAAGAAATAAACAGGCTCTTGCTCTGCTTGGGGAGCAACTCTGCACTGCAGACCTCTTGTCTCCGTGTTATCTCTTTGCATGCCGCTGCCACAAATGCCCATCCCTGCCTAGGCCATCTACCATGTTCACCATATTGCATTCCCAGTACAGTGCTTACAATAACAGAAACTGACATGTAGATTAACTCTCATTTCTCCAAACATTCCCTTCCCATTTCCTTCAGAGCTGCTGTACTGTGTCTCTGTGTTCAAGGCAATGTGGCCCTGCTGTGGTTAGTCAGGGACAAGCAAGGCTTTTAAGAGATGATCTGCACAAACTCAGCCCTAGTGGTGAAATTTCTATTCTTAACACACCCATGACACTGGAGCAAGTGGAAACACTAAACATCAGCTCTGAAGGAAATTTTGCTGCCACTGCAGCTTTTGCTGATGCTACTATTACTATCTCTGCTTGACAGCAGCAGCAAGGCATAGCTGTAAATCAAAGGAAGGTAAGGTCAGAAAGGAAAAGAAGGCCTTTACCAGCACTATCCTGAAAAAGTGCTGGCCCAGACTTCATTGAAGTGCCTGGTGTGGTGCCATCTGTTCCATCTCTAGAAGAAGGACCTTTCAGAATAAAGTAGAGCAAATGACAAATGAGATGAACCAGACAGTCATGAATTCTTGATTGTTTTGGTTTTTTTTTTTTCTATTATAACTCTATTTACATCCATGATCACTTTTTTCAGTCAATTGAATTTCTTTCTCTAAAAGGTTTCTCATCTTCTGAATCAGAGCTCTCTTGATTAGGGCTGCAGCTTGAAGCAATGGTGTCCTACACCTGATGGGCTGCTTTAGCTCATGTCCTGCCTTTGGTGCCTGTGGTGCTGGAAGACTGTTGGAGTCCAGGGCATTCCTTTGGCTGCCCTGGAGGGTCAGAGACCTGGACAGGGCGGGTCTGGGACCCTGGCCCAGAGCCCAGAGGGACATTGGCTTTGATCCCAGTCCATGGGAAAGGCTTTCTGCACTGCAGGAAGGATTGCAAGCCAAAAGAGTGTGAAAGTTAGTAGTTTAGCTTATCACAGGGTGAGAAAACAGTAGGTTTGGGTTTTTAGTATGGAAGTGAATGGGAGCAAGATGGAGGATTTTGGGCGTTGTCTCCTGCTTCTTCTTTCTTCTTCCCTCACTCCATTTTCTACAGTGACGGTGGCACAAAGTAGTTCAAAGAGATTGGGTCAAAGTAGGGATGACCTTTTTAGTATAAGTGATAGGTATTGGCAAATAATGATAAATAAAGAACACGTAACAATTAGTATAAAAGATAGAGACAGCTCAGTCCAGGGGGAGTCGCCAAATGCCCGAGCAGCTGCACAGACCTTAGCTGGGCACTGAGAAAATTGTAAGATAAGAAACAACAAACAAAGCACGCAACCTTGAAAAATCAGAACTTGAAGACTCCAGCTCTTTCTTGTGTCTGGCTCAGGGCTTTGCAGAAGGCAAAAAGACTCTAAAACCACCTGAATCTTGGAAAAGAAACCGAGAGAAAAACCTCTCCTTTGTACCTGTGGATTAACCTGCTCTGCTCCAAGAACTCCATGTAGCTCCAAGGCAGTTGTTGTTCACCTGGATATCCCTAGTTCTGTTTTCCCTCATCCTTCTATAAGACTGCTCCCCTTCCCTGGCCTTTTGGTCTGCAGAAACAGCCAGTGGTACCTAAAGGTCAATCAAGCAAAAGGATGCCCTGAAGTGTTATGTCCATGTGCTCTTTTTCTCCTTGAGAGTGGTGTATGAAAATAATGTGCTGTTTGGTGAAGATAGGGAGTGTTACCATGGGTGTTGCCCCCAGCCAGACTTTCCTGCCTCTGTATTGGTCTGTCTCTGCCCAATAGACAGGGCACTTTTAATTGTCCTAGAAACTGATGTGCCTCATGTGAGCCCAGTCAGTCTAGTGGGGGTCACCCACTAGATGGAAACTTACCCTTGCCCTGAGTACTGTCTCCCACAAAATTTGTATAGGTTTTCTTGATTCTCTCTTTTTTTACCTGATCTGGAGTGTCCATGAAGTCCATTAGATTTCTCTTTTCTTTATTATTGTTTCTTGCACTGTTGCTGATCCAGACACCAGTTGCAGAAACACACATAATTAAGAGATTTTTATCATGTTGAGAGGTGCTTTATTCAAGAGCAGCCCAACTGGTCCTGGCATTACAAAAGTTAGTATTAAAAAGATATAAAGACCAAAAAGCTTATAGCAGCTGTCAGTACGAAGAGCTGAATGACCAGTTTTGGCTATGGTTTAAATGCACAAAATAATATGGATTTCCATGGAGAATCTGTACAAAGGAAACAGTCCAAACCAATATATTTTTGTGGACATCTGAATATAGTTGCCTGCATGGAAGAGGACAGCAAAAGTGTTTCTTGATGGGAGAGAGGAGCTCAGGTGCGTGTCTTCCAAACAGCAAAGTACTTGAATCAGTGCTAGTAATCTACTTTTAGAAAAACAAATTACGCTTTAACTTCCTGTCTCACTTGTGATCTCTAGGTGTTACTGTGCTATAAATAATAATAACACTTCTTTTGACAAGAGAAGGAGATTGAGAAATTAACTAGAGGGAAGACTGATTTTTTTCATCTCACAACATATGGATGATCAGATGTGGAAGAGAATGTGCTGAACTTGGAAGATTTATGTGAGACTGTGGTTCCACTCTTCCTAGCAGGATTTGTAACTTTTCTTCTCCTGTACAGAAATTGGCAGATAAAGCAGATAAAATAAAAATGAAAGCACAATGACAAGCAAATTTGGAGAAATTTGCATAGTAACTGCCTGGCTAAGTTTTGCCTTTGAGATCTGTAAATCTGTCACTTCTATGAACGTAAAATTCTCACAAATCATTATCCAAAAACAGAGAGCCATCACTTATTTTCACAGAAAAAGAGATAGTTGCAAGAACAATTTACCTATATTTCCAACCATGAAAATTATCCTCCTTCTCAGCCATCATTTTGTATGGCTGTGTTCACTGTTATAATGGAAAGAAACATCACTATGCCCACTACTGATTGATATTACACAAACTTTCAAAAGATGAACAGAACAGATTTTGTTATATCCTCTCAATAAACTCTTTGATGTTAATTTAGACAATTTTGCATAAAACTCTGTAACACCTTAGCATGAAACATCAGTAATAGCTCAACATACTTTATCAAGGAGGGAACCTCACCTCTCAAACAGGCTGTTTTACCTGCTTAGAATTTAACAGCTATAATCTATATGGTATAATAAATCTACCATAAACTCTCAAGGCACCCAGAAGAGAGCTTCATGAAGTAATTTTCCATTTTGTTTCTACTTGTAGAAACCTCAGTAGCACTTTTGTTTGGACAGTGCTCTGATGAATCTGGAACACATCTGTCTTGGTTTGAAAAGACAGGCATCTGCTAGGGAGAGGCGGGGCCCCTCTAGGAATGGGGGATTCCAATCCCTTCCCTCCGTGTTATTTTAATTTGGAAGATTAAAAAAAAAAACAAAAAAAAACAAACAAACAAACAAAAAACACCAACAACAACAACAACAACAACTTTTCAGTCAGAGCTATGGGGGAAGGAATAACAGTCCTTTACTAGTAAATATAACAGGACAGACAAAAAACAACAGCAATTATAATAATAATAGAACAGAACCAAGAACCCTGAAGGGCTTTGTCTCACAAGTCCCGGGCAGTCTGATCTTTGGGAACCCAAGAGCACCAAGCTGAAACGGTGAAAACTCGGGGCTGATGGCTGGAAACTGTGGGTTGTCTCTGCAGGCAGGGGGGTGTCCCGGCAGGCAAAGTGAGCAGTGCTGAAGAAGCTGCGGCGGCTGGACCCAGGCTGACCAAAACCAGCAGGGCAGGCGAAGAGCTCTGAACTCCCAGGCGCTTCAGCAGACGAAATGGACCGGACTCATCTGCCAACCGTGGAATCCACGCAAACTGCCGTCGCTCAACCGTCCTCCCCGGAAAACCGAGCAGCCAGAAAAACCCCCACCACCCTCAGCTCCCGGGAGCCTTTCCCTCCCCCGCCTAAACTAAGTGATCTACACCTTTTATACAGGGCAAGCACCCTTTTAAGCATCAGTATTTAGTCTCCTAGCAATTTATGGGGGAAAAATTCCACAAGAAAACTTACCCCCCCCAACAATATCTCTGCCTTACTTTTTATTGCAATCTATTTTATTTAAAACTGCCTATGATGTGGGACAGAAATTGCACTTACATTAAAAAAACCCTCAAGTTAGTAAAGACTGTGAAATTTCTAAAATTGCCAATAATTATCCATTGTATGTCATAGCCATCAATATTGAAAAACGTTAATTGATTTTATGAAAATTTTAGAGACTTCAGATCTACACCTTTACAAAATTACTAGAATCCAGTCAATTTTCTAATGTGCTTTCATTTCAGTACTTGATTTCTTTTGTCCTATTTGTTCACATTATGAGTTTATTATCTACCATGCTAAATACTCATATTCCTGGAATTCTAAACAAAGGCTGAAAAAAATGTCGTTGATGATGTAATTGGCAGAGCAACATTAAATGCATGCCTTTCTTTATATATATTTTTTTATCTTGTTTTAATTCATGGTGCTTCCTGATAAGTTATTTGAATTATTTATCCTCATACTTCACTATCTGTTATGAAGAGCATCAGGGCACATGTTTGTAAACTCACTGTAAGAAGAGAGAATGATTCCATGGATTGGTGAACATCGAACACATAGGATTAATCCAAATTACAGATTTTCTCTCGATTCTCTCTCTAAAATTTTGAGTAAATATTACAAACATATTTAATACTTTGTTTATGTTTATGTTTGGGTTTTTTGCACAGGTCCCAGAAATATTCTTTTTTCCTTTTTTCCTCTTAAATTTTTTTTCAGGATTCTTTTGTAAGATAACTGCTATCGAGAAAAAAAAAAAAAATGTAATAAGAATTGATGGTTTATATGGGCACTTAAAACCACAAAACTAGGTGGGTTTTGTTTGTTTGTTTGTTTGTTTGTTTGTTTGTTTTATTTTTTATATAACAGGTTGAAAAAAACCCTAAGGTTTGGTGTTGCTAAACCTAGTTTGCTCTATCTCTTCACCTTTCATTAAAAACGTTTTGGCTGAAGTAAATTCTGATATTTTATGGGAGGTTTAAGCAAGAGAAATTTTGCTGTCTCCTAAGGAATATAAAGGTGTGCTGTACCCACACATCTCTGAATGAACAATTTTCAGACCTGTCAAGTTTGAAGTTCAGACAATGCTGAGTAATCTTTTGTGTAGTAAACCATGGAGAATAAAGTATCTCTCTGTGTATACTTATAAATGCAGAATGAAGTATTCATAGCAGGTGTTCATGAAGACTGAATTAATTTTACTCAAAGCTTTAGAAGGATATTCACCTTTCAGCGTGATGTATACATGGAAAATTTAATCTTATAATATTTTATATGGTAAATAGACAGCTGCAAATATAGTCTTTTGCAGTCAAAATAGTAGCCAGAGGTTTATGCCATCTAGACTTAATTTAATGGGAAGAAACCTCAAAATTTCCAAAATACATTGATTCTGAATTAAATTGAAAACTTACTGTGGCAGGAGAAGTGCATGTACAAGTTCTTATGGATCATGAGGCTCATAAACATTATGGAAAGATAGATGATTTCCAGTGAATATTCAGGGGGTTTTGTGCTATACAGGTTTTGCTAATTTTGTGACATCTGAAGTTTCTCCCCTATGGTGTTTAGTTCAGGCTTGCAAGATCAACATGTTTTAGTACATTTGTCCACATCCCAAGCTTTTGAAAACTCTGTTAGAGGGGCCCATCAGGGCCGACAGTTGGTTATTTGTTAAGTTTGACTTCTTCTTATGAAAATGGTATTTACAATAAAAGGCATCTCCCAGGGATTCAGAAAGAATATTGTCTTCTTAGTACTATGTATAATTCTGCAGGCCAAACCAGTCTGGATCTTTCCGGATATTTCTTTCTAATATTTTTAATAATTATTATACACGAGGGAGTCACCTTGAAGTGAAATGTACTCTCTTTCTTCTGTTTAAAATATGGAATTAGGAAATTAATTTACTTTCTGATTTTTTTGTGTGTCAGATGAACAGCAAGAAAAGGGACAGGAGAGCCCAGTCCTCATCAAACTGAAAGCTGTGAAAGTTTCTGTCACTGACAAAGAGGTGAACAAAACTGAAAGCTGCAGAATATCTCCCATCAAAGCTTTGAATCTACTCTCATGTTAATTGCTGTGAATCTGAAAAGGTTGAAAAGAAGGATTAGTAAGTGTCACTGGAGGATACTAAAAGAATGATACTCACAGAGTCTGTTGTCAGAGCAAAAAGAGGGAAGTTTATTTCTTGATCTCGATTTATATGGATTCTTGACAATGACCAGGGATTGGAGAATGAGGTTGCTACCTCTCCGTCCCCATTGATCAAACTAGAAGTCCATCAGTTGTCCCTCCTCCAGAGAGAAATGTGAAAATATTCACTTTGTTTATGTTACAATCCATGAGAAATCCACTCATGCAGCACATCCATGAGAAACTACTTCAAAAAATGCAAATGTTCAGAAGGCTGAAAATCAAGGCAACAATTAAAAATAAAAGGGAGAGACAAGTCAAGTCTCATCAGTTGATCCCACAGTCTGCATGAAGACTGCTGCCATTGGAATCTTATGAAGTTAACTCCAATCAATTCACTTCAATGTTTTTGAAATTCAGGGTTATTGGACAAGTGAAAAACAGCAGCCTTTCTGCACAGACTGTGACAAGGAAAACTCACATCACTGCACTATCAATAAAAAGGGGAAAGAAAACTGAAGTGTCCAAAGCTCAGGAACAGCTCGTCTTGAGGTTATCTGTCTTACCCTGGCTGTTCATTCTGTCTTGTAATACCTCTTCAGGCTTCTGGGTACTGAGTGCTGCAGTACCTGGAGTGACTTGAGGAGTGCAGTGGTAGCTTGGGGCAGCAGTCCCAGCTGGACTCTTTTTGTGTTGACATTTATATCTGCAAGGAGTAGCAAGTGGTACACAGAGACTGTAGGGCAGGAGAAGCACGTGCAAAGACAAAATCTTGCATTGAAATTTGCCTGAGAGATTAAGCAATGCAGAGAGGTATAAGGGGAGTGTGATTTTTGCTGAAGAAAAGGAAGGCTGTGGGGAAGAGATTAAAAAAAGTCATTATACTTCTGAAGGATTCATACTAGTCACCATTCAAGGATAGTAGTCCAGACAATTTAAAAAATACCAAGATAAATAAAGAAGTTTGTTTAAAATATTTGTGAATGTTTTATGCTTGGTTTTTTATGCACAGGATCTTTTGCTGCCATTCCTGTCTAACTGGAAATGAATGGGAAGTCAGATACTGGAACTTTTATTACAAGAACAAATTCTCTCACTTGTCTGTGTTTACAGGCTCAGGTCTGAGGCTGAAAAAAATTCTCCCAAGATGTTTATAATAGAAGATATCCATTATTTCCTTGTTACAGACAGAATTTTCTCTGTCACCTACATCTGTCACAGTAAATTAGACTGCTCTTTCTGCACCTTCCTCAGGGGTCTTACTTGGAGCTCTTGCTTTGGTTGCCCATATTCCTTCAACCTCCTCTTATTGCATCTTCAGCTACATTAATCCAAAACATATTTAGACCCTACTTTTCCAAAAAGGCAATAATTTTATTTTCTCTAGTCACTTGAAGTTATCCAATAATTCTAATGCTTAAAATTCTGATTGGCTTTCAAAAGTTTTCAAAATAATGTTCATTTTCTGTAACAATGGATATAAAGAAGCAATTAGTTCTCTTGTTCTTTTTGCAGGCTTTATGTTTTTTTTCACACAGCTCTTACTTTGATCTGTAAAGCCACCATTCAGGTCTGTGAGCCATCAAATGCAGATGATTCTTGTCCTTCAAAATGGACATGATCACAATAATTATATTGCCCTTTTTTCTCTTTTCCCTTTTCCCCCTTCCCCCTTCCCCTTTCCCCTTTCCCTTTTCCCCTTTCCCCTTTTCCTTTTCCCCTTTCCACTTTCCCCTTCCCCTTTCCCCTTTCCCTTTTCTTTTCTGACCTGCGGTCCCTTAAGATGTAATAACTTCGGGAAGTTTTATTTTTCTCTTTAGCCTTGTGATAGTCACCCCCCAAAGTTCCAAAGCAATATTGTAACTATGCTATACATTCTTAATGAAAGCAGACCTGTCATAGAATAATTAATATATGTAAACTTCAGCCAGATTTTGGATTTTCTTACTATGAAGTGTTTTCTTCCTTAAAGGTTTGTTGTTGTGTGGTTTGTGGTGTTGTTGGTTTTTTGTTTGTTTGTTTGTTTGTTTGTTTGTTTATGTGTGTGTGTGTGTGTTTTGGGGTTTTGTGTGTGTGTGTGTGTGTGTGTGTGTGTGTGTGTGTGTGTGTGTGTGTGTGTTTGTGGGCTTTTTTTTGGTTGGTTGGTTGGTTGGTTGGTTTTTTTAATATATATACACACATCAAATGATTTGTTGTACCATCAAAAAGCTTGAGGTTTTTTTCCATTTTCAGTTTGAATGACTTCTTGATGAGCTGGGTTTTTAAGGCACCTTGCTTTCCACCTTTCTGGTAAATAAAACCTTAACACAGAAATAAAACCTCCACAGAAAAGGTGAAGGACTGTACATTGCCAGTACAACTGTCATACTCTCCTGAAACTAATTTTAACTAAATCAGGAACCACAACTGACATGAAAGCAGTCAGCTGTTAAACTAAATGCAGTAAAAAAGAAAACATGGAAGTGTAGATAAAAAAGGGAAAGAAAATCAAAACCCCTTCACATCTCTGAATTATTATCTTGAAAAATACTGTACTGCAAGTAGGAAAGGTGAATATTTTTAAAATTTTAATCAAATGTAGATCATCCTTGCAATGTTGTTAATGTTAATTACTTGTTAAGCCATTTCTGAAAGTGTTCTTAGACATCACTGTATATTTCAGGTAATGAGAGGACTGTTATAAATAGGGATAAAAAATGACATTGTGGCATCCTTAGCTTCTACCAGCTTTAAAATTGCATTTAGGCTAATCCTGCAAGGTGTCATTCAGGGAGCTGAACAACTTGGACTACATTAGAAACAGAAACAAAGTTGTTTCTGGTTTCAGCTCCAGTGTATTTATTTAATCAGTGTTTCTGCTGCAGGCATCCAATGGCAGGTGCTCATGTGGGACTCCATTGCTCCCATCCTTTGGGTGCACTGCATGCAGCACATCAGCAGGCTGCTGCTGTGGCAAGGCTGCAGAGGCATTGCAGTCTTGCTGCTATTGTTGGTTGTCATGGCCACAAGTAATATACAATATGAAGCACAAAGATTTGGAATTTTTTTTAATACCACTTTTTTCCTGATTTTTTTTTTCCTTTTTCCTTTAAAGAAGATTTATGCATGGTTATAGAAAGCAACTACACACAGCAACAGTACATTTTTAACTTCTTCTGCTGCTTAAGGGATGCCAGTATATAGATATATATGTATATATACACTATATATACATATATATCTCTATATATATATGCCAGATAGATATATATCTACATAGAGATAGATAGATAGATAGATAGATAGATAGATAGATAGATAGATAGATAGATAGAAATAGATATATAACACTAATTTTGCAAAGAGTTGCATTTCTTTTATATGTTTGCTCTTGGCATGTGTGTATTACATCTCCTATGTGTACAATCAGATTGCTTAACAAGGTTGTTTTTTAATAAATTTATTCAGTGACATGTGAAGTGACATTTTTACTACCAGCTTCTTTACATAACTACTGAATGTGAATGTGAATTTGAAAGTCATAATTGAAAATTAGAAGAAAATAAACTAAGGATATATTGAGTTAATGAAAATTGATTAAGTAATTAAGTAATTAAGTATTATCCAAATTAAGAATTATCCAAAATATATGCACTTATTAAACGACTGAAGAGAAATTCATTGTTAATGAGAATTTTTCAGACAAGAGTTATTCTTTGGTTAATAGAAATCTAACCAGGTAGACATGCTGTATGTCGATTGCAGGTTGTATAAACGGCATGACACATGGATGGTATGTGTAATATTTTGTGCCACCACAAGAGGTCATATCACATTCATAAATCCATGCAGTGGAAAAAGATAATGTTCTATCTGCAACAAGGTGATGTTAAATCTCATCCACTAAGTAAAAGACAAACAGAACAAATTATAAAACAACAAGAAGATTTTTTTTTCCCCCATGAAAACATTCTCAACGTGCATAGTCTGCTGTGAGCCGTATCCAAACAGCGTCTCTCCTATACATTTCACGCTGAAGGCAGAAAAAAACATGCTGAGCTGTGGTACCTTCTGAATCACTACTAGCATATTATGTAACCTTGGAAGAATGATAAGATCAGTCTCTCCTTGGCATGACGGGTAATGTAATCAGATGATATATGATGCATTGGATGGGATTATAGTGGCCAAATAAGCATGTTTGACAGCTACATAAGAAGTATAAAGCTGAGTTTAGCTGGACAATTTGCTCTCAGTTCAGCAAATGATAGATGCAGAAATATTTTTATTTTGCAGAGATTACAGCCTAATTTGTGAAACAAGATCAATTCCTTAAGATAGCATTCAGAATTTTTCACAGAAGTTGCAGCATGATGTGGTGATGTAATTTTTGATGTTTGTGTGGCAGAAATACCTCTCTGTGATTCCTGTTTGCTCTCATTAACTCTGAATGAAGCAGAGCCAAAGCATGGAAGCAGTGTGGTGGGTGGAGGAAGCTGGGAAATTAATGTGGTGCCACTCTGTGACAGGGCATGACTAGAACTGTCTTGCTGAAAGGGGAAATAGGTTTGGGAGGAAGTATGAAGAAGCTGGTTCTTTGTTGTCTGCCTTAAGGCCAACCTACATGACATTGCATGGGTAGGGAGATAGATGCTCATGCCTCACTTCTTCCACCACTAACCCTTCCTTCTGGAGGGTTGTTGGATTACATCACGTCAAGCGTCACCGTGTCCAATTTGCGCTGACCCGCGCGTCCACAGGCTAGCTCAGAGTTTCACTGTGACAACGTGGTATGATCGGAGCGGCGGACAAAGCGCGCCGCTTCCTCTCTGTGGGAGCTTGGATCCCACCCTCAGCGACGGGCACGTTGATGACGTCAGCGACCTCGGCAACTGAATGAAAGGCGGACTCTATCGAGCAGGATGCAACGTAAGTTTATTGAGGCAGAGGAAGCACGGGGCTCTGCATGCTGCACCTGCTGCTCAGGAGAGACCCTGAGGGCAGGCGCGCAGCAGGTTTTAAGGTGGGGTGGAAACGGGGGTGGCGACAACCGGTCAGCCAGTCACAGGAATCGGGGGGTTAACTGGGGGTGTGAACCATGGAACTGGGGACCAACCACAAAATGATGGGAGGGGGTCTCCCGGGCCCCAGCCTATCACTCGGCACCCTTCCCGGAGTTTTCTAGAAGCCAGGGAAGGGTCTCTGAGTGACAGGGCAACCACGAGGAGAGGGGGGGGGGAATTGACAGCGGCAGGTGCAGGGAAGGGATGAATGACAGAAAACGTCTGGTTTTACAATAGACAAAACAACCAATGCAGAAGGGAAAACCAATGCAGAACACAGTGGTATACAGTGAACTAAACCATTATAAAAATAACTTTAAAATCTTACAAAAATAACTTAATAACTTAATAAAAACAATTCTCACACCACCACATCTCCCCCTTTTTTGTTTTTTCAAGAGGAGTGGGACTGGAACGGAAGAGGGAGGTCAGTGATGCTGCGTTGGGTACCCCAGTCCATGCTCTTATCTTCTCCGTCATCTTCCGGGGCCCCTTCCAGCACCTCCTCTAACTTCAGTCCTCCCTCCTCAGAGCTCTCCTCAGTTGGCACGATGATATGGTTGACCAAGGGGGAGTGTGTGGTGGCAGAAATTAAATTATACAATATCTTTTTAAGTAAACTGAACACAAGCATAATTAACAACAAAATAAACAAACACAGCAACACAGTCTTTATGATGGATGAAGCCCAGCCGGAGATTCCCCAATTAGTAAAGAGTCCGCTCAGCCAGTCGTCTGTCAGCATCTCTCACATCTGTTGGATGGCAGTGTGGACGTCCTCGGCTTTTGATGACAACTTCGCCAGGGTGGCCCACAGGTTTGCTTTTGGCTGTGGGAGCAACCATCTGACGACTGAGAGACACAGGCTGAGCGATATCAGGGCTCCGAGGGGTAGGTGGAATTTCCTCGGAGCGGGGAATCCAGTCTGGGTGGTTGCTATGATAAAACTAAAAAACACTAAACACACAGTTATTCAGGGTAGGAACAGTAGGGGAAAGGAAACTCCGCCCAATGATGTTGCCCCTGTTTCCTCTTCCGCCTCCACGCTGCGTCTGCCACCTGCGGACTGATGACTGTTTTGGATCCTGAGCCCTTAGGAACGTAGGGCTTCACCCACTTGGATGGAACCCACCTTGGTCCCATGGGGGTGGACATGCAAGCGTATCCACGTCCCCACGTGACCAGGTCATGTGGCCCTTCCGTCCTTCCGGACTCAGGATCCCTGACCATGACCGGGGGCCTTTCTCGGATGGAGAACAAGGAGCTCGCCCCGAAGTGCCTTATGATCAGTGGATTGAGACCTTCAAAGGAACAATTAAGAAAGTTGATGGTAAAAAGTGCCCTAGCCAGTCTGACCGCTGGTGTTTCTGCTTTGAGGACCCGTTGCTGTTGATGTAAAACTCTCTTGATGGTACCATGGGTCCTCTCGACCATGGCTTGACCTGTGGGGGAGTGGGGGATGCTGGTCTTGTGCTCCACCCCCCATTGCTGCAGGAAGCTGCAGAACTCCCTGGACTTGTATGCCGGGCCGTTGTCGGTTTTGAGTTCCTTTGGGATGCCCAGGAAGGAGAAAGCATGGATAAGGTGTTTAATGACATCCCCTGCCTTCTCCCCTGTGTGGGCAGAAGTGAACACAGCTCTGGAGTATGTGTCGATAGACACATGTATATACTTTTGGTGGCCAAATTCAGGGAAATGAGTGACATCGGTTTGCCACACCTCACAGCTCCTCAGCCCCCGGGGGTTAACCCCCGCATGCAGAGTTGGCACTGCATGCTGGGAGCAGGACGGACATGTGGCCACAATTGCCTTGGCCTGTTCCCGTGTTAGGTGGAAACGGCGAACAAGGCCAGGCGCATTTTGATGGAACAGTTGATGGCTGAGTTTTGCCTGCTCAAAGATGTTCGGCAGGGGGGCCATCTCGGCAGGGGCAGCGAGGGCATCTGCCTTCCTGTTTCCCTCCGCAATGAACCCCGGCAATTCAGTGTGTGACCTAGTGTGCATCACAAAGAAAGGCTGCTCTCGGTGGGAAACTAACTTGACTAATTTCGAGAGCAATTCATACAACGCAATGTTGGACACCTCTAGAAGGATGGCCTGTTCCGCTCTGGACACCACCCCCGCTACATATGCGGAGTCTGTAACCAAATTGAAAGGTTCGGGAAACCTCTCAAAGGCCCTAACAACTGCGGCCAACTCAGCAACCTGAGGTGATCCTTCCACCTCAGCTACATCAGCCTCCCACTGCTGAGTTTGAGGGTCCTTCCAAGTCAAAACTGACTTGTGGGACCTTCCGGACGCGTCAGTAAAAACGGTTAAGGCTTTGAGTGGCCTTCTGCTGCGAACCTCTTTTAATGATAATACAAATTTGACATCTTGATTAAAAATTTTGTGGGCAGGCCGGTGGATTGAAATTTGCCCAGTAAAGGAATCCAGAGTGAACTGTAAAGCTTCATTCTCTTGAAGCAGGTGTTCCAACATTGACTTTGAAATCTGGCCCAATCTCAACCCGGCTGGGATGTGAATACACACAAAGTCACAACCGGCCAGTTCTCTGATCCGGAACCTTGCTTTCCGGATCAGCTCAGCCACCAACTCCTGCGGCCGGGTCATCCTTTTGGACCTCTGATGGCTCACGAAGACCCACTCTATGATGGAGAGTGGATCTTTCCTGTCTCAGTCCTTTTTCGGGATGTCTTTCCACTGAAAGATCATCGCGTGGAGGTGCGGCAACTTCCCTAGTACAATAAATTTGAAAGGCAGCTCAGGGTCAAATCGATGAGCTTGCCTTGAGGACACAGTGTCCTGAATTCTTTCCAGAGCCTTTTTTGCTTCTGGGGTAAGGGCCCTAGGAGAACTGAGCTCCTCTCCCCCTTTCAATAAATTGAAAAGGGGGGCTAGGTCTTCAGTGGTCAAACCTAGCCAGGGTCTTACTCAATTCAAAGCCCCACACAGCTGGTGTACATCCGCGAGGGAACTTACCTTTGTTTTGATAGCCAATTTCTGCGGAACAATGGTCCGCTTGCCGATTTCCAGCCCGAGGTACTTCCAGGGTGGCATCCGTTGAACCTTCTCCTCCTGCAGCTCGAAACCTGCAGCAATCAATGCATTGATTGTCAGGTCAAGCGCATGTGTGAGCACATCGTCAGTCGGGGCGCACACCAGGACATCATCCATATAATGATGGATGATGGCCTGTCCCGCGGCTGCGCGGACAGGGGACAACAAGGAGGCAACATACCACTGGCAGATGACTGGGCTGTTTTTCATCCCCTGAGGGAGTACCCGCCAGTGATAGCGCTTCCTTGGGGCTTCTCGGTTGATGGTGGGAACCGAGAATGCAAAACGTGGGGCATCATTCGGGTGAAGAGGAATTTGGAAAAAGCAATCCTTGATGTCAATGATAGCTAATTTCCAATTTTCGGGGAGCATAGTTGGGGAAGGCATTCCCGGTTGGAGAGATCCCATGTCCTCAATCACATTGTTAATTTGACGGAGGTCCTGGAGGAGGCGCCTCTTGCCTTTCCCCGGCTTTTGGATCACAAAAACCGGAGAATTCCAAGGGCTATCGGTTTCCACAATGTGTCCTTTTTGTAACTGCTCCTCCACGAGCTCTTCAAGCGCTTTTAATTTCTGTTTAGAAAGTGGCCATTGCTCCACCCAAACTGGATTATCAGTGAGCCAATTAAGTTTTTTGATGGGACGCTCTTCAATGGTCGCTGTGGAAATGTCCACTGAGGGGTCGGGTATGTCAATCTTGACCCCCCATTGAGCCATGAGATCCCTTCCAAGCAAGGGTTCCTTATAATTTAAAACAAAAGGGCGGCTATTTGCCAATTGCCCCTTTGGCCCCTTAATTTGTACCACGCTCTTTGACTGTCTTGCCAATTGAAGCCCTCCAACACCCTGGACGTGTCCAGCCACGTCCTGCAAAGCCCAATGTGACGGCCAACCCTGGGCTGGCACAATCGTCACATGTGCCCCGGTGTCCAAAAGAGCTGTGATGTTCAGTGTCTCCCCTCCCACCATGAATTTGCATTCTACCCGGGGCCTTTCTTCAGTGATGGCTTGCACAGGGCAAGCCACCGGGACCGTTGATGTGTTCCTTGGTCCCCAGGTAGTGATGCTCTGTGCGATAATTTGATCTTTTGGGAGAAAGGTCGGTGGATGGGTGCATCGCAGCCAGAGAACGAGACTCTCACGGTTGTTGGTTAAAATCCCCGGGATAATCTCGATCTCTTGCGGGGTGTACTTACAATCCCCGATGACGACAAATTCCTTCCCTTGGACTGGCCAGGTGCTTTGTTCCTTTAGGTTTACCGACAGGAAGGTCCAATCCACGCTTTTCAGGTGCAAGGCTTTGGTGAGCTCCAACCTGAAAGGTTCCTTCTTGGAAGATGTTATTAGAATATGTTTTGACAGGTCATGGTCAGTTTTGAAAGTCATGTCAGGTGTGTCACGTCCGGTAAGAATGTCATTTTCGGTTTTGGGCAGCGTATCATTGGCGCTTGTTCTTTCTTTCCCCCCTCCCACTGCCTGGTCCGCCCTATTTGTGTCACCGCGCTGGGAGGACCTGCGCTCCTCCCTCAGTTTAACTGACGGGAGTTATCTCCCGTCCCTCCCATTCTCCCACTTCCCCCACCTCCCCCTTTTTTCTTTTTCAACAGTTCAATGTCATCCCTCAGTGGGCAATTATTTGCCCAGTGTCCCGGCTCCCGACAGATGATACACTTGTTTCTTTGGGGAGCATACGGCCTGCGAATGTGTTCTTGCTGGGTGCCAGATATTGCAGCCACCCTTGGTGTTGTTGATTTGGCATCGCAGTCATTACCCTGCATGTAGGGGACCTTGAGTCGGCACACCCGAAGCATGTCTTGAAGGGTCGGAGGAGGGCCTAAAGGGTGACTAAGAATTGCAGTCCTGCACAAATTGTTCGCATTTGCGAACACCATCTCCCTTAGGATCCCTTCTCTCACAGCCACTTCTGATACTTGGACTTCAATTGCTCGGGTGAGCCGCTCCACAAACTTAGTAAAAGCCTCTTTGGTCCTCTGCACGATCTTATAATATGGAATGATTGGGCCATCTGGCACTATGCTGAAGTAGGCTGTGACCGCATGCTCCCTGACGGTCTGGAGGGCTTTGATTGGGATGCCCGACGCTTGGTCTGTCGGATCCGTCCACCTTCCCTCACCCATGAGCTGTTCCAGGGTGAGGGCATTCCCATTTTCATCAATCGCAGTCTCTGGATCTGTGAGGAGACTTGGCAAGGCCTCCCTAAGCAGCTGTCTCCATGCTGCCTCCCATAGCTTGAACTCAGTGGAGTCCAGGAGGCAGGAGAACAGCTGCTAAGGTCAGCTGGGGTGACAACAGCAGCTTCGAGATCAGAGTGGAGCAAGCCCCTAAAATAGGGGCTGTCCCGCCCATAATCCCAATGAGCCTTGCAGAGGTCTCTGATGGTGGCCTGAGAAAATGGGTGGTGGACTGCTCGAACATTGTGCCCTCCTCGGGAGCCCTTGTAGACAACTGGGGACACTGAGGGAACAGGGGAAGGCTGATGCATCCCTGCAGGCTCAGACCCTGGCCCCGCCCCCTCCAGGCCCAGACCGTGGGAACCGGAGGGGGGAGCGTGGGAACCAGCAGGGGGAGTGTGGGAACCGGAAGCCCAGGAGGCAGGTCTTCCGGCAGGGGGCGTGGTTTGGGAACCCGATGATGTCATGTGGGTGTTCCCATGGGAGGAGTAGCTGGGAGGAGCTGAGGGTGGTGTCCTTGAAGAGGGAGGAGGCATGGGCAGAGTCTTTTGGGGGATAGGAGGGGCTGAGGAGAGGAAGGGGTTGGGCTTATCAAGGGCAGGAAAAAAGGGATTGAAGGAAGGAGGATAGGGGGATGAGGAGGAATGTGCCATGCGGTCTCCTCCATCTTGGGGATAAGGGGTAGGGGAGCCATTTTGTGATGAGGAATCCTCAGCTAAACTAAATCGAACTCGGGGTCTGTTAACTGGGGAAAATGGGGAAGGGTGGAATTCTCAAGCAGCCCGGCCAGGGCTGACCAAGAAGCCCCTAGCAGTCTGGCTAGGACTGCCCGGGCGGGGGGATCGGGGGGTCCTTAAGGGGCCTGAGCTGGCAGGCTGAACCCCTGCTGCTCCCTTAAGGACTCCCTTCTGGGGATGAGGAGAAAGGGCAGGGGGACAAGGAGAACTGGGGGGAGTTTGTCTTGGGGCTGGCTGTTTCTGCACTTTCTTATTCATTTTTGTAACAGCAGCTGAAAGCTGCGAAGCCAAATTAAGAAATTTGGAGGCTTGTTTGTCCCCTGAGAGAGCCAAATTATTAATTTTATTAATCACAGCTTGCCAAAATTTGGAGCTGTAAATTTGCTCCGGGGACATGTGAGGAAAGTGCAGGAACACCCACCTGACAAATCTTTTGAGCTCGCCCTTTGAAATTTTTAACTGGGCAAGTTCAAGAACAGAATTAAAACTATAATACAATCCTTTCTGAGCGGCTGAGAGGCTACCACCCATGTCTCTCACAATTAGTTTCTGCCGCTCACCGACTAACACCCAGGCAAAATCAAAATGAAACTTAAAACAAACCGCGGATTAAACCTCCTAAAACCGGGTAATTTTTCCCAAAACCCGTCCTGGGGAGCCACGATGAAATTAAAATGCAGTGTCCTAAAACTCTCGGGAATCGCCGCCCGCCCGACTACTGCTTTTAACTTAAAATTTAAAAACGAAAGAGAAAGTAAAAGAGTTCCGAGGAAGGTTCCCGCAGGGGAATGAGGCAAACCACCACCCCCCCGAGCTGCGCGGCTTGGAATCCCCCCCACTCCTGAGGGATCCCTTTCCGAAATAGGGTCTTCTTCCCGAAGAACCCTTCCCAAAAAGTAAGTGCCCTCACGAAGGACAACTTACCCCCTCCTGGAACAAGACGAAACCTGGGGTTGTCAGTATCAGCTGCCTGAAGTGGACCCGGTGGGTGCTCCGGGTTGACCACTTCTCCCCGGGGAGCGTGATCTCTGAGAGCCGCTGCAGCCAGGGGTAGCGGGGCGTCCAAGGATTTCTTCGGCTGTCCAACAGCCTAAATCCATGCCGCGGGGTCCGCCTCATGTCCTGAGGGTGAGGGCCCCGAGCTGGGCACCGGACCGCTGTCACCGTGTCCAATTTGCGCTGACCCGCGCGTCCACAGGCTAGCTCAGAGTTTCACTGTGGCAACGTGGTATGATCGGAGCGGCGGACAAAGCGCGCTGCTTCCTCTCTGTGGGAGCTTGGATCCCACCCTCAGCGACGGGCACGTTGATGACGTCAGCGACCTCGGCAACTGAATGAAAGGCGGACTCTCTCGTGCAGGATGTAACGTAAGTTTATTGAGGCAGAGGAAGCGCGGGGCTCTGCATGCTGCACCTGCTGCTCAGGAGAGACCCTGAGGCCAGGCGTGCGGCAGGTTTTAAGGTGGGGTGGAAACGGGGGTGGCGACAACCGGTCAGCCAGTCACAGGAATTGGGGGGTTAACCGGGGGTGTGAACCATGGAACTGGGGACCAACCACAAAATGATGGGAGGGGGTCTCCCGGGCCCCAGCCTATCACTCGGCACCCCTCCTGGAGTTTTCTAGAAGCCAGGGAAGGGTCTCTGAGTGACAGGGCGACCACGAGGAGGGGGGGGGGGGAATTGACAGCGGCAGGTGCAGGGAAGGGATGAATGACAGAAAACGTCTGGTTTTACAATAGACAAAACAACCAATGCAGAACACAGTGGTATACAGTGAACTAAACCATTATAAAAATAACTTTAAAATCTTACAAAAATAACTTAATAACTTAATAAAAACAATTCTCACACCACCACAGTCAAGGTTATTTCTGAGTATTTTTTCTAATTCCTAAGCTCTATGTTAGTGAAGAAATGCTAAGACCATAATTATTTGACACCAAATAGCCATCATTTATATAATTTTATATAATTTATATAATTTTATATCATTTATATAACTCAGTAGTGTCCTTTGGGTAAACAACTCTTCTTTCACTCAGGTAAACATGGAATTAGCAAAGAAATAATAAACCTGGGAATGAACTGACCAGTTGTCATTTTGGCTTTCTCCTTAGAATTTTTAAAAATGCTGTATAATGAATTAATATTTTCTGCTTCTTGTATTTTTTCTCCTAGGAACTCATGAAGCTTTTTGGGAATGAATAAGTGTATTTATCTCCATTTTATGGACAGATAAGCAGAACTAAAACCTTGAATTGTCATGAGGAATAAACAGCTCCAAAAGACAAAATCTATTTCAAACTTATAGCCTGAAACAACTTACCAAGTTCTTTTTTAAGTGCAGTCCTCTCTGTCCTAAGAAAGGTCACACATAGATAATGTCAATGATGTTTGGTTTTATATAGTTGGTTGTATTAGCTTTCACTTGAGTTTGTGTACATAAGCTGTACCCATTGCAGCTCTTCAAAGGAGCATGAGAGAGACTGCAATTAAATCAGTTTTTCTGTTTCAGTTTCTAAAATAACTTCTCAGGACTGCAGACTCTTGGACATTTATTTCTTACAGCCAAAGAATAATATTTTCTGGAAGTACCTGATATTCAATAAACCTTAATGTGACTGGATGAACTCTCTCTGCAATCTTGAATGAGTTATTTAATACCTTTATACATTTATTTCCTTGATTAATTTTTTTTTTCCCCTCTGAAAGACATTTCTGTGGTGATTGGGGGAAGGTGGATAATTTTTAAATATACAAAATAATAAACTGTCACATTAACAAAATTGACACTCCTTTACTAAGACAATTTATTCGGGGGGGGGGGGGGGGGGGGGGAAAAAAAAAAAAAAAAAAGGAAGAGTGAATTAAATTCCTAAGGAGGACTGTTTGTTAGAGAAAAGCAGGGTCTTGGTTTCTTTTCCAAGATTCAGGTGGTTTTAAAGTCTTTTTGCCTTCTGCAAAGCCCTGAGCCAGACACAAGAAAGAGCCGGAGCCTTCAGGTTCTGATTTTCAAGGTTGCATGCTCTGTTTATTGTTTCTTATCTTACAGTTTTCTCAGTGCCCAACTAAGGTCTGTGCAGATGACTCCCCCTGGACTGGTCTGTCTCTATCTTTTATACTAATTATTAGGTGTTCTTTATTTATCTTTATTTGCCAATACCTATCACTTATACTAACCAGGTCATCCCTACTTTGACCCAGTCTCTTTAAACTACTTTGTGCCACCGTCACTGTAGAAAATGGAGTGAGGGAAGAAGAAAGAAGAAGCAGGAGACAATGCCCCAAATCCTCCATCTTGCTCCCATTCACTTCTATACTAAAAACCCAAACCTACTACTTTTCACCTTGTCATAAGCTAAACTACTATCTTTCACACTCTTTTGGCTTGCAATCCTTCCCGCAGTGCAGGAAGCCTTTCCCATGGACTGGGATCAAAGTCAATGTCCTTCTGGGCTCTGTGCTAGGGTCCCAGACCCCCCTGTCCAGGACTCTGACCCTCCAGGGCAGCCAAAGGAATGCCCTGGACTCCAACAGTAGGGGATTGAAACAGATGGGAAGAAAGAGAATGTGGCACATCCTACTAGCCGTATGTCAGGGCAAGGCTGTAAATGGAGATTGTGAATTCCCCTCTTCAGAGAGCTTGCAAGACCAAACAGACCAATTTAAACTTAATCCTCCACTTGATCTCAAATTTCCAATACCATGAGGAGAGAGTGTCAGTGACATGACCATTATTACGTAAGATTTCAGGAAAATATTGTGCCTTATTTCTAACAGTTGTCAAGAAACTGAGATATTTTCATGAGAATTACTCAGATGCATGGATAAGAGGCTTTGGGAAGGGTTTATTGCAAGGTTCATGTGTGAGGAAGAGAGGAACAGCATAAATGAATGAGCAGAGCAGCATCAGCCTGACAGCAGACACCTTTCACCTCCATTGGTGACCAGAACAAGCATATGAACAGGTTGCAAGCAAAAGTGATAAAATCAAAACTAGTTAGTCTAATTCACTTTGAACAATTTTCCAGTGAGTACAGAGACAAAAGGACACCAAGTGCTCTCATAACAGCGGCTTCTATTCATTAATAAGCATGTCTTGATTACATGGATCATTAGAGAAAGAAATCAAAGGAGAAATGAGTAGTCTGATACCAGGACCTTCCTGATGTGCTTTGAGATCCTTTCAGTTTCACAAAGTGCAGGGAATGTCTAGCACACTGCAGTGATAGTTCATTACCAACCTTTATTGAAACATGAAACCATTTTAAAATCTAAAATAACATCAGCATCTGGCATTTAAAGACATCTCCTTTGAAATCCAGATATGTCTAAGGTTATTGAATCTATCCATTTCTCCAGACTATGTGCTGATAAATTATAGATGACACACACCTACACTTTTCAACAGTAGATTGCAGCAGTTGCTTCTCTGCCTATTTTTATTTTCCTTATTTCAAGGTCTACTGTTCTTTCTCAGTTACAGTTACAAATCCCTAAGTAAAAGTAACAAAGCTGAGTAAAATTTAGAATATTAGACAAGTTCAGGAAACACAGATAAAACATATCATAGAGGTGAATTAATAATTAAAGCTTAATTTTTGAAATTTTTAGAAACACACCGTGTTTCTAAAATTAATGTACCTTGTAATAAATTATCCCTTGTTGTTTACCCAAATGAGAAGTGGGATGTTTTGGTATGCAAGAATGAGTGACCTTTGAATCACCCTCAGTAATTTAACAAGCAATTTCAATCTAAATTCAGTTCTCTGATTTTGCTTAGTCCATGGTTCCCTCTGAGTCCCTTAGAGGCTTAATACAACATGCCAGCTGCATAAACCTATGTGCCTGCAAAGTGAGGACTGAGTTCATGGGGCAGTTTTGCGATTTACGGAGTTCTTGTGTGGGGTTATTTAGAGTGGGAAGTTCTTTGTTTTTGGTGTTCCATGTGGAAAGACGCTCTGGCAGCAAAGGAGTTATTTAAGGACAGATCCTGTATATGCTGGCAGTGTATCCAGTATATACTTTCCCTATTTGGCCATGCAGAGTGATTGCAGATGTATAGCCATTCTGAACTATTTAAGTTCAAAGCCATTTTCACTATTAGAATTAATTGGACATTCTGAAGATGTAGTAGTTGATGATACTTTTCTGCAGAAAAATATTCAGTGACATCTTTCAAGGTTAGAGCTATTTTTCAGCTTTTTGAGAGAAGGATGAGACCAAAAGATTTTGAAAAATTTCCTCATGTCAGACATGAAAGTGCTTCATCATGCCCTAAGGTCTGAATTATAAATACAGTCAGAAGCAAGACATTAAGCTAGCAGGACCTTTTGAGCCTGGTGTAGGAGACCATCTAACAGATATCATTACATTAGAAAGAGTACAACACCACTGACATGCACATAATTAATTTTAAAATACATTTTTTCTCACACTGGTTGAGTGAAACACTTTAGAAGGGGCTTGGAGCTTTGCATTTGAACATGTAAATCCTCAGGCACTGATGAGTTTTCTTTAATACTGTTTATTTAGTTTATATTCTTTTCTACTTAAGTGCAGACCCTGTTGCCTCTCTTGAGCTGCTGCATATTCTTTAGAGAATAAGTGGTAAAAGAATTCTGGCATGCAAAGTAATATACTAGCATTTAAATTACATAAATTACATCAGAAATGCTGATTTCTAACACTTTGAAGGTGAAAACTGTAGCAAATCAAATCACTGAAAAGACAAAGCTGACTCAGAATTTACATTTATTTAATTTTGCTTCCTTTATTTCGCCTAGCAGCAATAATCCGACCTGTAAGAAAAGGATATATGTAAGGATGTATCTCCTAAGA